>NC_069505.1:497875536-498015536 GCF_027579735.1 Bombina bombina
TTTGAACCTTTGCATTCCATAGATATTAAACTTTTATCTTGGAAAGTTCTGTTTTTAGTAGCTATCTCCTCGGCTCGAAGAGTTTCGGAGTTATCTGCTTTACAGTGTGATTCCCCTTATCTGATTTTCCATGCAGATAAGGTAGTTTTGCGTACCAAACCTGGGTTTCTTCCTAAGGTAGTATCTAATAAGAATATCAATCAGGAGATTGTTGTTCCTTCATTATGTCCTAATCCTTCCTCAAAGAAGGAACGTCTTTTACACAATCTTGATGTGGTTCGTGCTTTAAAGTTTTATTTACAAGCTACTAAGGATTTTCGTCAAACATCTGCTTTGTTTGTTGTCTACTCTGGACAGAGGAGAGGCCAAAAGGCTTCGGCAACTTCTCTTTCTTTTTGGCTAAGAAGCATAATCCGCTTAGCTTATGAGACTGCTGGCCAGCAGCCTCCTGAAAGAATTACAGCTCATTCCACTAGAGCGGTGGCTTCCACATGGGCTTTTAAAAAGGAGGCCTCTGTTGAACAGATTTGTAAGGCGGCGACTTGGTCTTCGCTTCATACTTTTTCTAAATTCTACAAATTCGATACTTTTGCTTCTTCGGAGGCTATTTTTGGGAGAAAGGTCTTACAGGCAGTGGTGCCCTCTGTTTAAGTGCCTGCCTTGTCCCTCCCTTCATCCGTGTCCTAAAGCTTTGGTATTGGTATCCCACAAGTAATGGATGAACCCGTGGACTGGATACACCTTTACAAGAGAAAACAAAATTTATGCTTACCTGATAAATTTATTTCTCTTGTGGTGTATCCAGTCCACGGCCCGCCCTGTCATTTTAAGGCAGGTGTTTTTTAATTTTAAACTACAGTCACCACTGCACCCTATAGTTTCTCCTTTTTTCTTGCTTGTCTTCGGTCGAATGACTGGGGGTGGCAGTTAGGGGAGGAGCTATATAGACAGCTCTGCTGTGGGTGTCCTCTTGCAACTTCCTGTTGGGAAGGAGAATATCCCACAAGTAATGGATGAACCCGTGGACTGGATACACCACAAGAGAAATAAATTTATCAGGTAAGCATAAATTTAGTTTTTTTTCTATTACAACCTAAAAAGCATGTATGGGACCCTCTTTCAAATGTGGATACCTTTGATATCAATTTAATAAAGTGATTACAGTAGAAAAAGTGGTCACCTGGCTATTTCCAATGTTGTTTACTTAATCCTGATAAAAGTAGATATTTTTAACATGCTTAGCAGCCTACTCACATGCAATGAAACAGAAATATAATAATGGTATATTCAGAATCTGTCACTCACTAAAATATGACTTACAATAGTGTTTAAAACTAAAGGGACATTTCTTTCAGGATGCAGATAAAGGATGCAATTGTAAACAACTTTCCAAATTATTTGTGTTATCGATCTGTCTTTGTTCTCTTGGTATCCTTTGTTGAAAAGCACAACTAGGTTGGTTAGATTCCCAATGCACTACTGGGAGCTAGATGGTGACTGCACATATATTTTTCGTCATTAGCTAACCCTTTTTGATCTGCTAGCTCCCAGTTTTAGATTGTTGATCTGTCAACAAAGAATACAGAGAGAATTAAGCAAATTTGATTTGAAAGTAAATTGGAAAGCTGTTTAAAATGTTATGCTTGTTTTGATTCATGAAGAGGGGAAAAAAATGGGTTTCATATTTCTTTAAACAGACGTTTGTTTTTCTAACAACTAACTTTGTGAATCTATTGACAGATACCTCATTTGATCCAACTCACCAGCTGGGGTTGTCTGTCTCCAACATCATCTGCTCCATTGTCTTTGGTGAGCGATTTGACTACAAAGACAAGAAGTTTACCTCTCTTCTGTTCAACTTGAGAGAAGTATCAAAAATCCTCAACTCTAACTCTGGACAGGTCAGTCTTGAAGGTGATAAATGTATAGAAGCGGGGAAAACATAGTGATTTTCCTTTCACACTACTGTAAATCATTCAACCATCAATTTTCAATATTTATCATTGTTTGCGCGCTAAAATGCGAGAAAAGGAGATTTAATTTATAGCAATGATGCGGAAATTTAGCCCAAATAGATTCTTAGGAGGTGAAGAAAATAATGGAGACCAGACCAAAATATGCAAACAAATGGGAAACCTGTTTTATAGGCTGATCTTTTATTACTGGAAACACAACTCTTAAAACATAATGATGTTTTCAAAGTTTTATTGGAACATGCAGGTCCAAGCAAACACAGGCGACGTTTCAGGTCCGATCATCCTTACGCATGCCGTAGAAATACACATCTAACATAGGGTTAGATTACGAGGGGAGTTTGCACACAAGCGATATCAGGTTTTTTAGATTATGTGCAGGTTAAATTACGCTGGTGTTTCAAGTTGAAAGTAAACGTGATGGCTTGAGGGCAATCACGATTTACGCTAGAATGATTACCAGGAATTTCCAATGATGGCATACAAAAGCGTACCAAATTTGAGAGATAGATTATTAAAGACCAACATAGGTAGTTGCAAACAATTAAGCCAGAGTTATATTTTATCTAACGACTATGGTTGTTATCCATGTTTGAACTGTGGCAATTGTAACTCTGTGATTAGAGGTAAAGCGTTTTTGCATCCAAGAAGAGGTCACAAATATCAAATAAATGATTATTATACATGTAATTCTACCTATGTCATCTATTTGATTAAATGCCCCTGTTGAAAAATGTACATAGGGGAAATGACTAGTAGGGTACGTGATAGGATTAACGAACATCGGTCCAATATTAGATGTAAAAATAAGGAGACCCCTGTTTCTTCACACTTTCTAGAAGCTGGACATGCAATAAGCCAGCTTTGCTGGCAGGTTATAGATTGTGGAAATAAACTAAAGAGTTTAGGAGGTGTTTTGGATATGCAAACTAGACACAATGATTTCTAAAGGTTTAAACGGTGAGAAAGATATGGCAGTTTTTTTCTCAATAGCAATTGTGTAAATTAATTAAAAAAACAATTACTAACTACTTTACAACTCATCTAATTGATACAATGTTGGTACAAACTGATGAATAAAGTTATGTCCTTCTGTTTTTAATAGTTTAATTATTCAATTGTTGTAATGTTTAGCCACTAGGTGGCGCTATAAGAATGCAATAGTGATATCCTAGGTAATACTGTATATGGTTTGAGAATGGTTTGTTTTTGTTGGTATTTGGGTGTGTTTTAAACACAATGTCAGATGTAGTGTATATTTGTATCACCTGTGATGCCTTGGACCTGGATGTTCCAATAAATCTTTGAAAACGTAATTGTGCTATGAGAGTTTTGTTTCTGGATTGAAGCTTTGTGGGGTATTTGAAGCTACAATGTCCCAGCTTGAACATGAGAAAGTAAGGTGGTAAAGTGCTGTAGCTACCTGTGTTTAAATATTTTGTATTACTGCAAGCAGGATTTCCCTTACAGACAGACAGAAGTGCGCACTTGCTGCAGGACACAAATTATATACCAGAAACATTTTTCGATAAGAGATATGTATGTAATTGGTCATTGTTACACCACACTGCATCACTATCTGAGGTGGCAAAATTACAGATAGCAGAACAAAAAACAATAGTAATAATAATCTCTCTAGCAAAACTACATTTTTGGCTACATTTCATGTCAAGTGGGGTTCCTACAAATAAAACTACGTGACAAGCATACCATAGGAAATAGGAGTTTCATAAAACAGTAGCAAGAGACTAATAACAAAAAATAGATAACATTCCCCCCATTGAAGGTGATTTATTGGTTACTAGAGAAATAGGGAAGGAAAGCGATTCAAGGAATTATGGGCCATCAAGATAGGAGATGTCTGTAACCCGTCCCCTTAAGATAGCTCAGGACCGTAGTAAAGCCAATGGGGTTAAAGCGAAGAACAAAGGGAAAGATGATGACCTACAGATGGTGGGTCCAAGGCAGCCTCTAGCTTTAAACCTGTCTCAGAAAGATACCTTCCACTAATCCCCATGATATTGTGATGCTATTTTGGTAACGGGTGTAGGATCCACCTCCAACTTATTACAGAGAGCACCTGGGGGTGCATTAGTGATCCAAATGCCTAGCACTACAAACAAATAGCAGTCATGTTATGGGGTATTACAGACAAGTTTATGGCCAAATACACAGAATAGTCCTGGGGTCGGTTTAGTCTGTTGGGAGTTAACAGGAGTGTTACAGAGAAGGGTGGTCACCCTCAAAACCATTACCACCTCTACCCAGTAGCACTAGTGTACAACACAAGGTTAACAAAACCTAATCTATGTACTCCAGACAGGGCTAAACGCCAGAATAAAAAAGGAGTATAGAACAGTTGACCTCACTCCAGATATAGCCTCCTTTCACTAGTGTGGTCTTCTCACAACTGACCACACCAAGGTTCAGAAAAGAAAAGAATTGGATAGGGAAAGGGGCGCTGAATCGGCAATCTGGTTTAGGAAATCAGAACGATGTAAAATGCCAAATGGATAAAACAAATCGGAGGATGTTAAAAGATCTTATCTGTATAAATCACAATAGAAGTGAAAGTTAAAAAATAGATAAAAATAAAAATAAAAATTAAAAGGTGTAAAATTAAAAATGACAATATTTACATATTAGCTTTCAGTTAAATATTGTCATTTTTAATTTTACACCTTTTAATTTGTATTTTTATTTTTATCTATTTTTTTAACTTTCACTTCTACGATTTTTTCTATTGTGATTTATACAGATAAGATCTTTTAACATCCTCCGATTTGTTTTATCCATTTGGCATTTTACATCGTTCTGATTTCCTAAACCAGATTGCTGATTCAGCGCCCCTTTCCCTATCCAATTCTTTTCAGGGCTAAACACCAGCACCGGCCTCCAATTTGTCACACACAGAACTATTTGTCAAGTATGACATTCTGGAGAGTGCAGGCATAAACAGTTAACAACACAGGGCCTACAGCTACTGTATCCTAATTCCTCTAAGTTCACAAATATTTATCTCTTGACACAAGCAATGCTACTTGCCTAGCTGTGACAACAGGGAGAGTGTGGCACTAAAGGGTTAACCTCACAGGATTTCCCAATTCCTTTAGGGCCTACGAGTCATCCCAATTAACCACCAAATACAACCTAACCTTCCCCAAACATGAACTTCTAGTGTCTGCCACCACCCAAAAGCTTATTATTTAGTGCTTTTTGGGACTGGCACTCAATTTCAATTGCATTAACACTTAAATAAAAACAAATATATAAAAATAACACTTCAGTAACGTTAATCCCAAGCCCACGGAAGCCATGAATTCAGTTTCTAGAGCGCAAAGACAGATCTGATTAAACTTATAGTTTTATCTGACAAAGGGTCACAGTGCAAAAACAATGACAAAGAAATACATGAAAGTAGATGGTATATGTATAAAAAAGGGTAATTAAACAACAGACCATTTAAAATGAAATATTGTGAAGATTTCCCATAATCCTTTGCAGTTGGTGTATTTCTTGATGTAAGTATTATGAAGTCTAATTGTGTTACAATCGCATACTATTTTTTACACAACCCTGCTCAGCTTACACTATCTCAGGCTGAACAGGTTATGTCTGTTGAATTTATGATATTAGTCCTAAGGACACAGACCAAGTGCCCATTGTGCCTGCTACATGTAAAATTATGTCATATTATTTTTCATGACGGAATTAACAATCAATAGACACTGAACACCCCATACCTCAGTTAAAGTGGCTGTAATTTTTCAGGTAGCCTCTTAGCGCTTATCCATACCCAGGCATGATTGGACTTATTTTAATCCCCACTTATACAAATACACAATAAAAATATCTTATATATTTTATAAATATTTTAAATATATAAGGCCGATATGGCTTATAAATGAGCAGTAGTTTTGATAAGTGGTTCTGATAAGTTTTCTATTTAGTTCTCTTTATAAGGTAAGTTCTCAATAGCTATTTCAGTCAATGTGGTAAATAGGGTTTAGACAGCAATACTGGCAGCGTCAACAATATATAGCAATTGATGAATCCAATAAATTGCACTTTCTGGTAGAGTGAATAAAGTTCCAGGCTTTACCTCAATTATCCAGACCAATCTTCCGGACGGACTTACTCTCTCTAAGCCCCGACCGGGAACGTGAATCACCTTGTTTAGGCGTCCGGGTCTTTCTAACACTGCTGACAGCGATACTTTCCTCCTTCAGCGTGTGACGTTAGTGTAGGTTGTCACGTGGACACGAACCATCCAATCAGATGAGGAGTTTCCCCTCTGTCAGTCCCAATGCGGGAAATTCAAAAAACTCAGAGCGCTCTGGTTTGCTTACGGGTGAATGAAGAATCCACAGGTTCACAAGAAAACATCTACCCGTTTCAGCCCGTTACAGGCCTTTATCAAGATGTGGAACCTGGTTATGCGTTGCCTTTATATAGTCTTCTCAATTACCTTGCTTCTTTAGCTAATTAAATATTTAGCGTAATGCCAGTATATCTCTTGTTCATTTAAAGGAACACTGCTCATAAAGACCATGCTTCATTTTTAAGTATCAAAAGATATATATATTCTCTGATGATTAAATTAATACAAAAAGACTCATAAAAGTTTAAAAATGTCATAGTAAATACTGTACATAAAAGCAGGTAAACTTAATCATTCAAAATCAACTTTATCCTAAAAGATGTATATATAAAAAATAAAAAAATAAAAAATATATATGTGATAACTTGTGTTTGTATTCATTAAAATCTAAAACAGGTTTTATAAATTTATCTGTCTATTATTTTTCGTACATACAAATAATAAAATAATTCAGCCTATTATATATTAGCTCAAATTGTTCATTATAAGAGAACATTGGTCATATTAAAAACGGGAGGAGGGGACAGATATTTCATTTACTAAATCATATATATCCTAAAAAAACTATTAATAAATAGGGTAAATGTAATCTAAAATTAATGTGAAAACATATATAAAAGATACATATAAAACCTAAATAGTTTTTTGGATAAAAACCTCATAACCCATTCTAATAATATATTAGTTATATCCATTTCATATTAGCACAGATAGTTCATTATACCAGGTCAAAAGACTGTAATTAAAAACCATATTAAAAATCATATTAAAAATCATATTTAAAAGATGTGGGGTCCATAATTCATTTTAATTTAATTTCAAGACATTTTTATCTTTAAAAAATATATATATATGTGTAAAATCGGGTAAAAAAATATATAAAGCTAATTTGAAAACCAGTATAATTCGTAAAAATCTGGTTACTATACTTAATTGTTAATGTAGAAATGGATTGAGGTCTAATTCCATATTTAGCCCTTCTGGTACCAGTGAACCGAAGTAGTAAATTAATTCTGCCTCTTTATATAGAATCTGTTTTTCATAGTCTCCACCTCTACCATCTCTTTTAACTTTTTTTATACCCCACCACCGGAGATCTTTAACATTCTTCGCATGGCATTCTTTAAAATGTTTGGATACAAAATGACCCTCAAATCCATTCTTAATGTTGTTAACATGGTCTCTAATTCGGTCTCTCAATTTTCTCTGGGTCTGACCTAAATATTGCCTATTACACGAACACTGAAGAAGATAAATCACCCCTTTATCGCTACATCTAATAAGATCATGAATTATATTTGTGTGTTCCCTTGTGCTAGATTTAACTTCCTTAATTTTTGTACTATATTTACATGCCACACAACTATAGCATGGAAAAAATCCTTTTAATTTAGACCCAGTAAGATCTAAATCAGTCTGATTAGTATTTTTCCTATACATACTAGGTGCTAAATTGTTTTTTAAATTTTTAGCTTTGGTATAAATAATCTCTGGGTGTTTTTTCACGTGGTCTCCTAGGATATGGTCATTCTTTATAAGATGCCAGTGTCTATTTAATATAGTCTTCATGTATCCATGTTGAGCATTAAATCTGGTGACAAAAGGTATGTTTAATTTTTTCATCTGTTTTCAATGAACAGATGAAAAAATTAAACATACCTTTTGTCACCAGATTTAATGCTCAACATGGATACATGAAGACTATATTAAATAGACACTGGCATCTTATAAAGAATGACCATATCCTAGGAGACCACGTGAAAAAACACCCAGAGATTATTTATACCAAAGCTAAAAATTTAAAAAACAATTTAGCACCTAGTATGTATAGGAAAAATACTAATCAGACTGATTTAGATCTTACTGGGTCTAAATTAAAAGGATTTTTTCCATGCTATAGTTGTGTGGCATGTAAATATAGTACAAAAATTAAGGAAGTTAAATCTAGCACAAGGGAACACACACATATAATTCATGATCTTATTAGATGTAGCGATAAAGGGGTGATTTATCTTCTTCAGTGTTCGTGTAATAGGCAATATTTAGGTCAGACCCAGAGAAAATTGAGAGACCGAATTAGAGACCATGTTAACAACATTAAGAATGGATTTGAGGGTCATTTTGTATCCAAACATTTTAAAGAATGCCATGCGAAGAATGTTAAAGATCTCCGGTGGTGGGGTATAAAAAAAGTTAAAAGAGATGGTAGAGGTGGAGACTATGAAAAACAGATTCTATATAAAGAGGCAGAATTAATTTACTACTTCGGTTCACTGGTACCAGAAGGGCTAAATATGGAATTAGACCTCAATCCATTTCTACATTAACAATTAAGTATAGTAACCAGATTTTTACGAATTATACTGGTTTTCAAATTAGCTTTATATATTTTTTTACCCGATTTTACACATATATATATATTTTTTAAAGATAAAAATGTCTTGAAATTAAATTAAAATGAATTATGGACCCCACATCTTTTAAATATGATTTTTAATATGATTTTTAATATGGTTTTTAATTACAGTCTTTTTTTTTTTTTTTTTTTTTTTAACAAATTTTTTTATTGAGGTTCTTTACCAAACAAACAAGTATTGCTTTTCCATACATAGTAAAAAGGTAAATAGGTTATTACAGAGTAAGCTGCCAAAACAAGGTCACATAGGTACATGGTATAATTAAATGACAGATTACCCATTAGATATAAACAATAAACTCTGTTCAAACAATAAACCTGCTGCAAGATATAAGCAGCCACATAGGGACCGCCAAGAAATTGTAGTACAATATAGGGCAGGAAAGCAGCAATGTGATAGGGCCACTCATGGACCCCTAATGAAGAACCTCTATTTTATGTTTTTAAAGCTATAACTGTAAATAACCAAGTAAATATCAAATATAGATTAAATAAAGGTAATACAGTAAGACAATTTTTACGGTGTATGAATAGGATGAACTTTAAATTGAGTAGGTTTAAGGCTGGGAGAGTTGTTAGATTTAAAACTTTTAACTCAATTTGTAAGCGAAGCTGATCATTTTGATTATGCTAAAAAAAAGAGGGATAAAGTCAACACTGTGGGGAAATGAAAAGCTGCAAGTAAAAAAGTAGAGATGGTTGCGGTACTAGTTAGAGAGACCGCATAGATAGTCCTCCTGAATTAGGAGGCATATTATGGTGGGGGGAGGGGAGGTGATATTATGGGGAGAAGGTGGTCATTATAGCGTACTAAGTTGTTGGTATAGTAATTAGATAATAGATTAAGATTACTCCTAGGTCAAGGGAGCCATGGATTCTGTATTAACAAAATTGGCGAAGTGCATGGGATTTATTCGAAATGTAGTACATAGGGAGGGCATAAGTGGTAATTATAGAAATGCAGGACCTGCCTGCACTAGAAGCACTATGTTTAATAAGGATTAGGTGATGCAGTATATGAGAAGGGAGGGGAAGAGGGCCTGTAGGTATAGTAAGTAATATGGATTCATAGCTTACATTGTTACAATATTTGCAGGTAATCAGAAAGAATAAAGACATGGCTCTGCGTGTAATAGAACTAAGTCAGCGGGGGATCTTTACAGTAAAAAAGAAAAAAAAAAAAAGACACACTAACTTGCTGAACCGTGGGAGACTGTCCCTATATTAATATGGGACCTCTAATTGGGGATAGAGCTAGCGACACACTCTGAGTGACTTAGATAAATATATAGCAGACCCCAGATCAAAGTCATGGTGTACTGCACCTTCCTATATAAGCGTTTCTGTACATAGAAATGCACAAAGGTTATATAGACGTGTCTCCTCGGCCGCTGGGGACACGCCACTTGATATAAGGCACATATTTAAATGTAAATGTGAGGGGGCAGATAAAGGCACGCTAGAAACATGATCCATGGTGAGCACTGATAGTAAGAGCATTCTTGTTCAGTCAGACTAGTAACACATCTATACATAAGTAACTCCACTCCACATGAATACTAATAACAATAATATATAACAAACAAGGGTATCAAGCTTGGGAAAGGTACAAATATGACAGGAGTATTTATGCAGATCTAACAGTGGTCTCATTTCTAAATGTATTACTACAGTATAACATAATGTACGCTCAGATATATGGGAATTAGAGCCTTATTTTCTAGTTAGCAGATATGTAATACAAAAGCAAAATTAAGCTAGAAATAGGGCAGAATCTGGGAGAATAAACCTATATCTGACGATTATCATTCTGTTTGAGAGGCTACACATATTTGGTTTGTGATAGCTTATAAACATACACACTTTTATGCTACCTCTGGTTAATATGGGCAGCAGTAGGGAGAGGCTTGCTCCTCAGGTGCAGGAAAGTGGAGCATTGCTTAGTTCAAAAACTATAGGAACAGTAACATTTCTATTACCAGGCATGCTGTTGCTAGGCTGCACTGCAATAAAGTTTTGAAAACATTTTACATATCTATGGTAGTGTATCTAGGGTCACATGCGGTCTCCCTGGTTGGTTCTGCGTAAACGGCTATAAGTATATTATAGCTATAGGGTTTAGTTGGTACAGGTGTCTGAACATGTTAAGTGCAATCTCTAAACAGACATTGTAAAACAGTACAGTTGTAACTCTGTAGAGGGAAATACTAGAAATTTAAACACATAGACAGTACAGGAAATGTCCCAATGTCTCTTGAGTAAATTACCATGGGAAGAGCCAACAGTGCAAACATTAAAGCATTAGGTAGATTGAATGCACATCTGCAATATTCCGTGCCATTTGTAAGAAACATATATTAAAGCCAGGGACCTAATAAAAAAAAAAAAAAAGAAAGATACAAGCATAAAGATGTATGTCCCCAGATAGAGCCAGTATTAGCATAATGAAAAAGAGTGTCACTTTATTCTCTGTCGCTACAAGTGTCTCTTATGGGACATAGATGGAAAGATGATTAGCAAAAACTGTGTCTTGCCCTTAGAGTCCAGTGTGATGGCAGGATCCACTGTATTCTGGGCTATTTGCGCTATGTCTCTTACCCCTCTCCAGTAGTCGTGAGCTCATACATAGTTAGTGTTCTCTACTGCAAGCATGTATTCACAAGTATGGACATCTGCAAGTGTATATGTAAACCCTCACAGCTTGTGGCTTACCACCAGGATCCCAATGTCTCAGCAGGGCAAATATGCAAACCCTCACAGCTTGTGGCCTACCATCTGGGTCCCAGTGACACAGCAGGGAGTGGATTATGCTGAGCGTTGCGCCATCCTGTAATGGAGTCGGTGGGTGTTGCCCCAAGGCATGGGGGAGAGCATGCAGGGATGCTAGAGCTGTATCTAAAGTTGCGCTGTGTAGCTTCAGAGACCCGCTGCCATGGTCGGATGTCGAGACCGGTGCAAGAGCTTCAGGTGGGGTTGTACTAGTATGTGGGGGGATTTCCATAGCCGCGGCAAGATTTACCTCCCTTCTAGCCTCTGGATAGCCAAGATGACCTGGATCTTTTGCTACACCGCCGTCTTGATCCATTGTAGCTGTGTTACAGGCTGGGGGTGAGCGCCGGGGCCCCTTAGCGCCACCCCCACCGCATTCAGGCAGGACGGGCTCAGTGAAGTCGGGCTGCCGAAGTTGGTTACCGCCATCTTTGCTATGCGCAGCATATAGCTTGTCAGCCAAGGAAGCGTGGTGGTGTTCAAGTAAGAGCCGCAGCTCCTCCAAAAAGCAGGCCGAGATACTCATTTTGCGAGTTGGGGTGGAAACAGTGGGAAATATAGATTCAATTGCCATGCTAGATAAATGATCAGAGGGCCAAAGGATAGTGTTCTCAATATGGCGGCTCCCTCTCATAGCACCTCGGTGTAGGCCAGCCACAGTGATTCGGTGCAGTCTCACCGGACCCTTAAAAAGTAGATAGGAGCAATATAACAGTTCCTGGGTCTATCTACGTAGGTTTAGGTAATAAAGGGATGCTGTGATACATGAATAGACCCCTGAATTAGGATCTTGGGCCCGGGAGCTACACCAAGACACGTCCGGCCAGCACTGCAGTTGGCTCCGCCCCCCTTAATTACAGTCTTTTGACCTGGTATAATGAACTATCTGTGCTAATATGAAATGTATTTAACTAATATATTATTATAATGGGTTATGAGGTTTTTATCCAAAAAACTATTTAGCTTTTATATGTATCTTTTATATATGTTTTCACATTAATTTTAGATTACATTTACCCTATTTATTAATAGTTTTTTTAGGATATATATGATTTAGTAAATGAAATATCTGTCCCCTCCTCCCGTTTTTAATATGACCAATGTTCTCTTATAATGAACAATTTGAGCTAATATATAATAGGCTGAATTATTTTATTATTTGTATGTACGAAAAATAATAGACAGATAAATTTATAAAACCTGTTTTAGATTTTAATGAATACAAACACAAGTTATCACATATATATTTTTTATTTTTTTATTTTTTATATATACATCTTTTAGGATAAAGTTGATTTTGAATGATTAAGTTTACCTGCTTTTATGTACAGTATTTACTATGACATTTTTAAACTTTTATGAGTCTTTTTGTATTAATTTAATCATCAGAGAATATATATATCTTTTGATACTTAAAAATGAAGCATGGTCTTTATGAGCAGTGTTCCTTTAAATGAACAAGAGATATACTGGCATTACGCTAAATATTTAATTAGCTAAAGAAGCAAGGTAATTGAGAAGACTATATAAAGGCAACGCATAACCAGGTTCCACATCTTGATAAAGGCCTGTAACGGCTGAAAACGCGTAGATGTTTTCTTGTGAACCTGTGGATTCTTCATTCACCCGTAAGCAAACCAGAGCGCTCTGAGTTTTTTGAATTTCCCGCATTGGGACTGACAGAGGGGAAACTCCTCATCTGATTGGATGGTTCGTGTCCACGTGACAACCTACACTAACGTCACACGCTGAAGGAGGAAAGTATCGCTGTCAGCAGTGTTAGAAAGACCCGGACGCCTAAACAAGGTGATTCACGTTCCCGGTCGGGGCTTAGAGAGAGTAAGTCCGTCCGGAAGATTGGTCTGGATAATTGAGGTAAAGCCTGGAACTTTATTCACTCTACCAGAAAGTGCAATTTATTGGATTCATCAATTGCTATATATTGTTGACGCTGCCAGTATTGCTGTCTAAACCCTATTTACCACATTGACTGAAATAGCTATTGAGAACTTACCTTATAAAGAGAACTAAATAGAAAACTTATCAGAACCACTTATCAAAACTACTGCTCATTTATAAGCCATATCGGCCTTATATATTTAAAATATTTATAAAATATATAAGATATTTTTATTGTGTATTTGTATAATTGTGTTTTTATACCACCGGTGGTTAATTGTTGAAATTAATTGTTTATGTATTATTATATGTGATTTATGGATATTATCTCCTTTTTATTAAATTGATCCCTCTTTATATCATAGTAATTTTTAATAAATTTCCCTTTAACCTACCTATATATTTATATAGGCTCTTTTTTATTATTATCATTTTAGGACCTGGGCACTAGAACAGTGGTATATATACATAGTGCCGCTTAAAATACACCCAGCTGTATAGCGTCACACTTATTTGCCTTATATCTTTTAACCCTCGGAATTGCTTTCAGAGTGCAATTCTTTTTTGTGTGTGCAGGTGTATATATTTTAGAGTATTTTAGAGGTTTATTTATTATCTGTCTTATTTTAATCCCCACTTTCACCAGCACCCAAAATATATCTAAATGGATTGACAAAAGTATATGACAAAAGATTGGACTGCACTTGCAACTTTAGTGAAAAAAAACGTATTGCAATGTTTAAAATATGTATCAATTATTCAAAAATAAACCGCTATAATAATAACAATAATACAAGAATATAGACTTGTAGTTTAAAATGAAATAACACACCTATAGTGATAAGTTTTTCTAAAAAAGAAGAAAATACAGCTACAAATATTGGTATAAATACAAGGGCCCCTATTTAAGAAAGGTCTTGCGGACCTGATCCGACACTGCGGATCAGGTCCGCAAGACCTCTCTGAATGCGGAGAGCAATACGCTCTCCGTATTTAGCATTGCACCAGCAGCTCACAAGAGCTGCTGGTGCAACGCCGCCCCTGCAGACTCGCGGCCACCAGCAGGAAGGTGTCAATCAACCCGATCGTACTCGATCCGGTTGATTTCTGGCGATTCCTGTGTGCCTGCTCAGAGCAGGAGGACAGGGTTATGGAGCAGCGGTCTTTGTGACCGCTGCTTCATAACTGCTGTTTCTGGCGAGTCTGAAGACTCGCCAGAAACACGGGTCGTTAAGCTCCTTTCGGAGCTTGATAGATAGGCCCCAAGATGTCAAATTTCAAATATCAAACATAAACCCCAAAGGTTTACTCACAACCAAAATGAACAAGAAACCAATTGCTGCTGATTTACCGGAGGTGTCCTTCGAGCCGCCCGGAGCAGGGTAGAATCCAAAAGAATCTGTGGGAAAATAAAGCGCAACCAGAATCAAGTGTAGGGTATTAAAAATGAAACACGCAACACTACTATATTACACTTAAAAAGTTCACAATCTTTATTGCACGTCAGCTGATTTCAACAGATCTTGGTAAAAGTTCAGGTGAAAGGAAAATTAAGAACAAAGTTAAAAATCCTCCATAAATCCGTAGGTCATAAAACCGTAGTTCATAAAAAAAAAAAAAACACCACTAGCATGGCAGCAGTGGGGGTCTTCTTATTCAGAGCTTGAACACAGAGTTCCTCTTCATGCCGTCACCAGTTGCACACTGAATTTGGAATGCCATGTACCCCTTTCATATAAGGGTACCCTTGCATTCCTATTGGCTGATTAGCATGTTCTAATTCAAATCAACCAATAGAATGAAAGCTTGCAATTCCTTGCAATTTGAGTGCCTGGTCAAGTTAAAAAGAAATCCTCTGTCCTATTAAGTGAACTACGCAAATTGCATATTTACTGTCTTGATACATGTTAACAGTTTGACCTCTTCTGAGGGGGCATGCACAAATTAGGGCCACCAATTCCACAGCTGGGCATTGTAATTAGCTGATAATGTGCTAGCCTCAAAGTATCTTAAAGGGAGCTAGCAATGTTTATCCTGATTTTCTGCTGCCATTTATAACTTTTAAGCTACCATCAAAAATATATAAAGTCATGTCTAAGTTGTCAAGTGGTACGTCAGACAAGTCATAAGAGGGAGACCATAAAACAGCCATAATGTGACTCCCTATTGTCTGGTCAGTCTCTCATTAGAGAAATGTGTTTTTTTTTATTAAGCAGAATATTTTCAGCATGAATCACACATGAAGCTTACCGCCTTTCACTCATGTAGGGGGGAAAAAAGCTTACAATAGCCTAGGAGGCACAAATCTGGAGCTCTAAAAAAGAGCAGATTAAATTAGTTTAAAACATTGTTAAAGGGATACTGAACCCACATTATTTCTTTCGTGATTCAGATAGAGCATGCAATTTTAAGCAACTTTTTAATTTACCCCTATTATCAATTTTTCTTTGCTCTTTTGCTATCTTTATTTGAAAAAGAAAGTCCAGTACCCTGGACAGCACTTGTTTATTGGTGGATGAATTTATACACCAATCAGCAAGAACAACCCAGGTTGTTCACCAAAAATGGTCCGGCATCTAAACTTACATTCTTGCTTTTCAAATAAAGATACCAAGAGAATGAAGAATATTTGCTAATAGGTGTAAATTAGAAAGTTGCTTAAAATTGCATGCTCTATCTGAACCACAAAAGAAAACATTTGGGTTCAGTGTCCCTTTAAGTCCCAGTGATCCAAGCTAACAGTTCCGGTTTGTCATCAGTGGGCGGAGCTTGACAGCCATTTTAAAGAGGCCAGAAACAATATTCATTTTAAAATTACTTTTTTACAGTTCTACTGTATGATATAGAAAGGAGGATATTTGCAGCTTAATCTAAGATAAGACTTTAAGATGTCTAAGTTTAGACTGTCCCATTAACTATGAGAAAGCTTCTCTGTGTACAATAAATAAATAAATATGTAACAGGCTGACAGAAAAAAATACCGAACTTTTCAGCAAATAATAATAATAAAACAATAACTGTAATAGTATAAAATGTAACCAATTAGTGTAAACACATTTAAGAGGGGTTTCTTACTATGTATGTACAAGTACACAAACCATGGGGTTATTAAAGGGATAGCGCCATTAATAAAACTTCCTAGCCTTCCTTAAAAAGTTCTAACACCTCCAAGTTAGGATATTTAAATGTTTACACAAAGACAAAAGAAAAGGAGACGCTTCAAAGTGGAGCTGGAAGAGTGCAAATGTATAAGAAAAACAGCTCTATAGATGTTAGGTGTACCTTTAAACGATTAATCTCAAAATTTTACAAAAGCCTTCAATAGATCTCTAGTGTCAGTATATACACAGTGATAATTTATCTCAAAAACACTTCACACAAATTGGTTAAATGAAATTTACTAGGACAATATTAAAACATTTATACAGGGACGTCTCCCTTGTATAAATAAATCTGTTAAAATTCAAATCATGACATGATATAAAATTAAAAAGTCCAAAGTCAAACTGTATTGGCTAGTATCCCAAATCAGTATCGCTAGTAGTGTCTAAGAGTTCAATGAATGGATTTGGTCCGTGTTGATAATACAACAAAATGACAGAAACAGTACTTTGCTTACAATGTTTCCAAATGCTGGAATACCTCCTTGAGCCTTACCAAACTCGCGGCTTTGCTCCTACCATTTGGAATGAGTGTCAGCTCTCTCCTGGAGGATTTTAAATTCCTGGTGGACAAAAACTGCTTCACCGCTATCTTCAGATCCTCTGTGTAGTAATACATCCTCTCAGGAAGGAAGTATCTTATTATGTACTAAACCCATGTTTAAAAGAGGTACCTTATTTTCTTTATCCCTAGCCAATCCTAACGATTACTTTAATGTCCCTGCTTATCATGAACGATTAGCCCTAATCAAGTCCCTGCAGTACCAGACATCACCTTTTTGCCATTGCTTATTGGGAGAGATTAGTCAGTGGGCATCCAGACAGCTTAGGGTCACAACCTTTGTGTTCTGGACAGCCAAGTAGAACACCCAGTGGTGGTTTAATGAGCAAGAACCACCACTGAAAACAACCATGGGTTAAAACACAGAGAGACAAAAGACAAACACAAACTCATGGACTGGTGCTACCTCTAGACCACGCTGTTGTTTGTGGTCAGGTCTCAGAACACTCCCTTGTCACTCCCTGCTGCTTCCCACTGACAGAACAAGATCCCACAGATTATCACGGACCTTATCTTATGGTGCGCATGGCGCTGATCTCTCAGAAGACAGCTATGAAAGGAGAGACCTGGCTCCTAGTTGAAGCTCGCCAGCTAACTGATGTGGAAATGAAACCCAAATAGTTTCTTACCAATCTAATTGGTCATTGTTACTTACACTACACTCCATCACTAGCAGCACAATTTCAGATAGCAAAACTACATTTTCGTCACGTGGATTTCTTACAAAGAAAGCTATGTGACAAGCAATATCTTAGGAAAATAGAGCTTCATAAAACAGTAGCAAAACACATGCAACTAAAAAAAGTAAAGGTTGAATTTGATGGACTTCTTTCAACAATTATTTTATGTTACTCTATGGTCATTTTTTTATCTCTCTCTCTGATTACAGATTGTCAACTTCTTTCCACGTTTATCTCAGTATCTGCCGGGTCCTCACCAGAAAATCTACAAGTGTTTTCAAAAGATAAAGGATTTTTTGTTGGATTCAGTGAAAGATCATAGAGAAACACTGGATGAGAACTGCCCCAGGGACTTAATTGACTGTTTTCTCTTGAAGATGGATGAGGTGATTTTAATATATAGGTGGATCTTCTTGTGTCTAGAATTGTCATGGTCTTTTATATTGAGCTCACTTGGCTGAAAGGAAGTTTGTATCATTGTATTCTATTTCTATACATTTAACAGGAGAAGAATAGTCCCAACACAGAATTTCATAACAAGAATCTAATTGGAACCATTCATGATCTGTTTTTTGCTGGGACAGAGACTTCAAGTATAACATTAAAATATGGCTTCTTGATCATGCTTAAGTACCCGGATATACAAGGTAATCGTTATTATCTGAAGGTTTTCCTGTTGTGATTGTCTAATTATAGACTTTCTTAAAGGGGCATGAAATCCATTTTTTTTATCATGGTTCAGATAGAGCATACGATTTCAAACAGCATTTCAATTTACTTGTATTGTTTCATTTGCTTTGTATCCTTTGTTGAAAATAATACCTAACTAGGCTCAGGAGTTGCTGATTGGTGGCTGTACATATATGTCATGCCTTATTGGCTTACTAATGAGTTTAGCTACCTCCCAGTAGTGCATTTCTGCTTCTTCAATAAAGGACACCAAGAAAATGAAGCAAAATGGATATTAGAAGTAAATTGGAAAGGTGTTTAAAACTGAATGCTCTATCTGAATCATGAAAGGAAATTGTTGGGTTTCATGTCCCTTTAACCACAATCAGAATAGATGTATAAACAGTACTGATTTAGATTCATCCCCTTTGTTTTGTTTTGCATTGTAAGCATGCTGTTGTTTTTTCTAATTTGTCTTTAGAGAAGCTGCACAAAGAGATAGATTGTGTTATAGGACAGGAACGGTGCCCATCAATGGAGGATCGCAACAAAATGCCTTACACAGATGCTGTGACTCATGAGCTTCAGAGATTTGCTGATATTGCCCCAATGGGGCTTCCTCGGGGAACCAGCAAGGACACAACCTTCAGAGGGTATCATATTCCCAAGGTCAGAATAAGTGTAACATGTTACCTGCTACCTTGTTTAGTCTACACAATAATTACATAGAGTTGTCTTACTAGAAAAAGAAATGGCTGTTACTACAAAGTTGTTCTTCAAATTGGCAAATATGTTTATTCTAGCAGAGCCTATAAAAATGCAACTGTCATTAGAGCACTTTGCTCCTAAGGAAAAATTGAGCCCATAAACCTGTAACTGTCATTATTAGACTTTAGTCCTAACAGGGACTAAGCCCATAAAAATCTCAATGTCATTAGTGCACTGTGGTCCAAAACATGTCACTTTCATTATTGCACCTTTGTTCCTAGCAGGGACTGACCCTTAAAACATGTCACTGTCATTAGTACACTGTGGTCCTAGCAGGGACTGAGCCTATAAACATTTCACTGTCATTAGTACACTTTAGTTCTAGCAGAGACTGAGCCCATAAACATGTCACTGTCATTAGTACACTTTGGTCCTAGCAGGGACTGAGCACATAAACATGTCACTGTCATTAGTACACTTTGGTCCTAGCAGGGACTGAGCCCATAAACATGTCACTGTCATTAGTACACTTTAGTCTAGCAAGAACTATGCACATAAACATGTCACTGTAATTAGTACACTTTAGTCCTAGCAGGGACTAAGCACATAAACATGTCACTGTCATTATTACACTTTAGTCCTAGCAGGGACTAAGCACATAAACATGTCACTGTCATTAGTACACATTAGTCTAGCAGGAACTGAGCACATAAATATGTCACTGTCATTAGTACACTTTAGTCCTAGCAGGGACTGAGCACATAAACATGTCACTGTCATTAATACCCGTTAGTCCTAGCAGGGACTGAGCATATAAACATGTTACTGTAATTAGTACACTTTAGTCCTAGCAGGGACTGAGCCCATAAACATGTCACTGTCATTAATACCTGTTAGTCCTAGCAGGGACTGAGCATATAAACATGTTACTGTAATTAGTACACTTTAGTCCTAGCAGGGACTGAGCACATAAACATGTCACTGTCATTAGTACACTTTAGTCCTAGCAGGGACTGAGCACATAAACATGTCACTGTGATTAGTGCACTTTAGTCCTAGCAGGAACTGAGCCCATAAACATGTCACTGTCATTAGTACACTTTAGTCCTAACAGGGACTGAGCACATAAACATGTCACTGTCATTAGTACACTTTGGTCCTAGCAGGGACTGAGCACATAAACATGTCACTGTCATTAGTACACTTTAATCCTAGCAGGGACTGAGCCCATAAACATGTCACTGTCATTAGTACACTTTAGTCCTAGCAGGGACTAAGCACATAAACATGTCACTGTCATTATTACACTTTAGTCCTAGCAGGGACTAAGCACATAAACATGTCACTGTCATTAGTACACTTTAGTCTAGCAGGAACTGAGCACATAAATATGTCACTGTCATTAGTGCACTTTAGTCCTAGCAGGGACTGAGATCATAAACATGTCACTGTCATTAGTACACTTTAGTCCTAGCAGGGACTGAGCTCATAAACATGTCACTGTCATTAGTACACTTTAGTCCTAGCAGGGACTGAGCACATAAACATGTCACTGTCATTAGAACACTTTAGTCCTAGCAAAGACTGAGCACATAAACATGTCACTGTCATTAGTATACTGAGCACATAAACATGTCACTGTCATTAGTACACTTTGACCCTAGCAGGAACTGAGCCCATAAACATGTAACTATCAATAGTACACTTTCACCCTAGCAGGGACTGAGCCCATAAGCATGTAACTGTAATTATTATATTTTGACCCTAGCAGGGACTGAGCACATAAGCATGTAACTGTCATTAGTACTTTTTGACCATAGCAGGGACTGAGCCCATAAACATGCCACTGTCATTAATACACTTTGGCCCTAGCAGGGATTAAGACCATAAACATGTCACTGTCATTAGTACATTGTGGTCCTAATAGGGACTCAGCCCATAAACATGTCACTGTCATTATTACACTTTGGTCCTAGCAGAGACTGAGCACATAAACATGTCAGTGTCATTAGTGCACTGTGGTCCTAGCAGGGACTGAGCACATAAACATGTCACTGTCATTAGTACACTTTAGTCCTAGCAGAGACTAAGCACATAAACATGTCACTGTCATTAGTACACTTTAGTCCTAGCAGGGACTGAGCACATAAACATGTCACTGTCATTAGTACACTTTAGTCCTAGCAGAGGCTGAGCACATAGACATATCACTGTCATTAGTACACTTTAGTCCTAGCAGGGACTGAGCACATAAACATGTCACTGTCATTAGTACACTTTAGTCCTAGCAGAGACTGAGCACATAAACATGTCACTGTCATTTGTACACTCTAGTCATAGCAGGGACTGAGCACATAAACATGTTACTGTCATTAGTACACTTTAGTCCTAGCAGGGACTGAGCACATAAACATGTCACTGTCATTAGTACACTTTAGTCCTAGCAGGGACTGAGCACATAAACATGTCACTGTCATTAGTACACTTTAGTCCTAGCAGGGACTGAGCACATAAACATGTCACTGTCATTAGTACACTTTAGTCCTAGCAGGGACTGAGCACATAAACATGTCACTGTCATTAGTACTCTTTAGTCCTAGCAGGGACTGAGCACATAAACATGTCATTGTCATTAGTGCACTTTGACCCTAGCAGGGACTGAGCACATAAACATGTCACTGTCATTAGTGCACTTTAGCCCTAGCAGGCACTGAGCACATAAACATGTCACTGTCATTAGTGCACTTTGATCCTAGCAGGGACTGAGCACATAAATAAGTCATCAATGGAATTGCAGAGCAAATTGAAGATGTATAGTAATCCTTTCTTTCTTTAGGGTACTCTTGTGCTTCCTGTTTTGACCTCTGTCTTGAAAGATCCCAAATACTTCAAGAATCCTTATCAGTTTGATCCTGGGCACTTTCTTGATGAAAATGGCTGCTTTAAGAAAAATGACGCCTTCATTCCATTCTCTCTAGGTAACAACCCTATGTTAAATTCACAGATGATTGGTAGCTGTTGTTTTCTGAGAAATGGTCATAGAACACTGGTCACAGAATTGTAGGCAGCTACAATAAGATTATAGGTGCTCCCTAGAAATAGGGGTTAAAATTCCATTGGTGGGTGTTTTATCTGGTTAGATTTGGAACATGGACATAAACTTTACAGTTTATTTTTTATTATCAAACTGACCTCTTTATCTTTGTGATCCTTTGTTGAAATGTAGCTCTTTGTTACGGAGAGGAATTGTTTGCAACAATGTTTATAACAATGTTGCACATATAATGCTCAAGACAAATGGACGCTCCTGAGCCTATCTTAGTATGCTCTCATGGAAAGAAACAAATGATTGAAGGACAAAGATGTTGATTTGATAACAGAAAATTAGATAGTTATATAATGTATCTGTGTATATATATATATATATATATATATATATATATATATATATATATATATATATGTTCTACCTGAATCATGCAAGTTTAATTTAGGCTTTCATGTGCCTTTGATTGATATTTATATCTAAACCTATGGGGTGAGCAGTACAGCAATTGAATGGCTACCACCCATCAATTAAAAAGGTCTTGCTGGTGGGGGGCTGGCCATGCAGTCTAGCACCAACCATCTGCACTGGTGGAAAGATAGATTTTAAGAAGCAGTTTTTGGAGGTGAGATGGCTGTAGACTTTAAACACATATCATAAAAATTTTGTACTATGACTGAAAAAACGGATGTTCTTATTGGCTAAATATTTATTTTAAATTGTTTTGGTGTGGCTTTATTCTCACTCCAGGAAAACGTGCTTGTGCTGGGGAAGCCCTGGCACGTATGGAGATCTTTCTCTTCCTTACAACTATTCTGCAGAAGTTCACACTGAAAACCACAATGAATGTAGAAGACATTGAAATCACCCCAGAACCTAATACTAACGCATCAAGACCCCGTAACTACACAATGTACGTTGTTCCTCGTTGATGTCTAACCATATTTGGTAGTCCGTTACATTAGGATTATGGATGGACTAATAATGTTACCCAGAAAACAAATTAATTGATACAACCTATAATTATAATGTACATATAAGTGCTTAGGGTTTTTATCTATTGTTTTTTTACTAGCAATATCTACATATAGTTTAGCCCAAGTAGATAACATTATTTTTTAATATTTGAAAGATGAAATCATTTATTTCTCTAGCTAACACAAATAGCTTAACACTTAAAATAGAATATGACTTCTTATGTATAAAAAAAATCCACAAGAACAATAAAATGTTAGAAAATTTCTTGTACAAAAGTAAAATTAACCAAAATGTTGTCTGTATATTGATATCGGTTTACTTTTATTTTGTTGTGTTTAGACCATGTACCATTTTCTAAGCCTCCTGTGTACAGTTTTTATGACTTGGTCATGTTGTCTGTGGGACTATGCACAATATTCTTGGTGACAAACTGACGTGATCTATACCATGACATAAGTACCACACTTACTGCCACTGATATATGCTACTATACATCCATGTATCCAGCTGCTTTTTCCTGTTGTATTACTGCATTGTTAACCTACCTTTAAATAATCATTCCAATCATGTTCCACTTTTACATGTAGAATAAATTAATATTAAAATACCCCCTTTTGGGTGTTTGTATCCTAAATGCATTATAGAGTGTCTATTTAATCCAAGATTGTCAGCTCAGTTACAAATATTAGTATTATTGTCAAAGAATGTGAAACAGCCCCTTATATACCAGGTCAGTGATTATACCTTTGTCAGGCTCTTCCTTAAATACCAGTTATCTGCCATTAAATAATTCCACTTACACTAATCAGGTTGAATTTTTTTTAATGGCATATTTACATATGTGTGGTGAGATAACTATATAATTATACAAGGCTCTATCCTAAGAGCCTTGAACTATTCCTGTTGGACTATCCCTGTTACCTGATATAGGTTACTTTAATATATATATTTTCTTCTTAAGTTGCTTCTCATGACATTTATATACAAAAAGCCATACCCTGATGATAGTTCCAACCAATCAAATTCTAAATTTGTGTTCCGTCATCATCTGGTTTAACACAATCCCCTTAATGTGTGTGTAGATGTTGTTGTTCTTCAAGAAATTTATTTTCCCAAATCCATCTGACTTCTGTGGCCCCTTTCTTTTTTTCTAAAATTTTACATCTCATAACTTTGCGCCGTTATAACTTTTTAAAGCAACATTTCAATCAGACAGAGCTAATATGAGTGTTACTGTACTGTGACATGTATTTTTTATGTTTATTCCACTTTTTATTTGAGCGCAACAGTTAACCAGAGCTCTGAAGCCGTCCTAACGCGACAAGAGAAAATTCTGATTGCACTCACGCATTTGCGTTTGCATTCTCTCTCTCTCTCAAACTGTGCACTTTCTGAGGAACCTGCTAATACAGAGCATGTGCTAAACTCAGTGTATACGTATACGAGTCTGTGATTGGATGATGGCTGTCACATGATACAGAGGCCAGGCAAATTGAAGTGCTGCTCCTTTAGAATTCAGAGTAAGGGGCCGATTCATTAAGCTCCGTATGGAGCTTGATGCAGATGATTCCGCGCGAGCCTTTGGGCTCGCAGGAAACAGGAGTTAAGAAGTAGCGGTCTTAAGACTGCTGCTCTTTAACTCGTTCGCCACCTCTGAGGTGGTGGACAGGAATCCGCCCGATCAAATGCTGTCGGCATTTATCGATGTGTGGCGGACATGATCCGCAGGATAATAAATCGGCCCCTTTGTGCTATTGCATTGTGTCTTTATTAAAAAGCAAATTCTGTTACCTGCAACTGCTGCAAATCTAATAGCTGGTTTAGGCAGTTTGCAGCATTTGGAAAATCCAGGTTACAAATGTCGCTTTTATGCCTCTCTAGGCAGGGACGGTGCTAGGATTTTTTGCTACACAGGCAAAGCCATGTTTTGCCCCCCCCAATAAATGATATACCCTGCCATTTCTATTTTGTAACAAAATGGAATGTTCTAGTGATGTGTTAAGCAGCTATAAATAACTCTTTTATCCATAATGATAGAGAAAATAGATTTTCATTATCAAATCAAATTCTTTACTGTTACTCTTCATTATTATAACTATAGTTGTTTATTTCTGCATGCTATAACATACCAATGTGGTGGCTCTGCACAAAAGAGTAAATCAGTGGTGGCTCTGCATAATCAATCAAACAGTTGTGAAAAAATATAAAAACACACAAACCTGGAGGCAGGATGACCTCTTTTCTTTTTCACCATTATACCAAGACTCATACTACCATGTCTAAGAGGTATCAAGCTGCAAGCAGACAAGTTCTCAGAGAACCTATCCACCTGAAATTGCCACTTGACAAAAATTATAACGCAGAAAAGTTCTGTTCAAATTTGAAACACTAAAAACACAAAGTAGTGAACCCCTTCCTTAAAGGGACAGTCAAGTCTAAAAAAACTTTCATGATTTAAATAGGGCATGTAATTTTAAACAAGTTTCCAAATTACTTTTATCACCAATTTTGCTCTGTTCTCTTGGTATTCTTAGTTCAAAGCTAAACCTAGGAGGTTCATATGCTAATTTCTTAGACCTTGAAGGCCGCCTCTAATCGAAATACATTTTGACAGTTTTTCACCACTAGAGAGCATTAGTTAATGTGTTTCATATAGATAACATTGAGCTCATGCACGTGAGGAATGAGCACTGATTGGCTAAAATGCAAGTCTGTCAAAAGAAATGAAATAAGGGGGCAGTCTGCAGAGGTTTAGATAAAAGGTGTATTATTATAACTGTTTTGGTTATGCAAAACTGAGGAATGGGTAATTAAGGGATTATCTATCTTTTAAAACAACAAAAATTCTGGTGTTTACTGTCCCTTTAAGTGTAATTAAAAAATACATGCACATATAGATAAAAACACATAAGAGTGTATCAAATGAATAAAATAAAAATGAAATAGCAAAGGGTCCAATAGTGGTCCATACAGTGAAGATCCCCAAGTGCTACAAATGCAAAATGTCCCATAAACAGAAGTGATCCCAATCCATGAGTGAATAAAATCAATAGTACTCAGGCAATATCGCCAAAAATCCAAGGTGCCATATAAGCATGTAGAGGATGCAGGAAATTTCAGCACCTTTAGAAAAGTGACCGAAAAGCTTCTAGATACTGAAAGGAAAAGAGAAAAGGCGCACCTGCGACTCACGTTAAAAGTACAATGTATTTAGTATAAAAACCCCTGTGTAAGACAGACACTCACAGGATATAAATAAAGGAGCAAGCTCCTATCTACCATCTCTGCTCGTCTGATCCTGCACACTCGAGTGGTTCAAAATCCTTGCTGCTGATCTGCCCGTGGTGTTCGACTTGACAGCACGGCCATACTCTGGTAACTAGTGTCCACAGATAAGCAAATCAGCCCAGTAGAAAGACCCGCCCGGCCACCAAGCCGATATAGATAACGGAAGACGGGAAGGGCCACAGGACCTCAACGCGTTTCTCTTTGACCCAGCAGAGCTTTTTCAAGAGAATAATATAACCAATGAGTTACTCCATTATATCTGTGTGATTGGTTGCACCTTCTCTATCACATGATCCAGGCACGGCCAATCACATAACATAGAAATCATATCATTTACCGGCAAAGTATGAAAAACAAATACAAAACTGTTTAAAAACCCTGACCGTTCTGATTGTTAAAACCATCATATTAGCATATTATTAGTACAAGCAAGCTTATTAAAACTCAGACTGTTTTAAAAAAACAAATACAGAATAACATATAACGGAATCTGACATAAGAAACCAAACTATAATGTATAGTCTCTGCTGTTAATAATATAAGGCACAATACAATATACAAGGATAATGGAGCCTGGAAGTGGAATGGAGCTACAGCTTTCAGATCAAATGGGAAACAGGAAACCTTTATGAAAGCATAATATATATAAAGTTGGGGGAAAGCTAAATATGCGTTATACAGTGGATATAAAAAGTCTACACACCCCTGTTAAAATGTCAGGTTTCTGTGATGTAAAGAAATGAGACAAAGGTAAATCATTTCAGAACTTTTTCCACCTTTAATGTGACCTATAAACTGTACAACTCAATTGAAAAACAAACTGAAATCTTTTAGGTAAAGGGAAATAAAAATAAAAAACTAAAATAATATGGTTGCATAAGTGTGAACACCCTCAAACTAATACTTTATTGAAGCACCTTTTGATTTTATTACAGCACTTGGGTATGAGTCTATCAGCATGGCACATCTTGACTTGGCAAGATTTGCCCACTCTTCTTTCCAAAAACACTCTAAATCTGTCAGAATGCGAGGGCATCTCCTGTGCACAGCCCTCTTCAGATCACCCCACAGATTTTAAATTGGATTCAGGTCTGGGCTCTGGCTGGGCCATCCCAAAACTTTAATCTTCTTCTGGGGAAGCCATTCCTTTGTTGATTTGGATGTATGCTTTGGGTCGTTGTCATGCTGAATGATGAAGTTCCTCTTCATGTTCAGCTTTCTAGCAGAAGCCTGAAGGTTTTGTGCCAGTATTGTATGGTATTTGGAGCTGTTCATTATTCCTTGACTAAGGCTCCAGTTCCAACTGAAGAAAAACAGCCCCAAAGCATGATGCTGACACCACCATGCTTCACTGTGGGTATGGTGTTCTTTTGGTGATATGCAGTGTTGTTTTTGTGCCAAACATATCTTTTGGAATTATGGCCAAAAAGTTCAACTTTGGTTTCATCAGACCATAACACCTTTTGCAACATGCTTTTGGGAAACTTCATATGTGTTTTTGCAAAATTTAGCCGGGCTTGGATGTTTTTTTTTGTAAGAAAAGGCTTCCGTCTTGCCACTCTACCCCATAGCCCAGACAAATGAAGAATACGGGCGATTGTTGTCACATGTACCACACAGCCAGTACTTGCCAGATATTCCTGCAGCTCCTTTAATGTTGCTGTAGGCCTCTTGGCAGCCTCCCAGACCAGTTTTCTTCTCATCTTTTCATCAATTTTGGTGGGACATCCAGTTCTTGGTAATGTCACTGTTGCACCATATTTTCTTCACTTGATGATGACTGTCTTCACTGTGTTCCATGGTATATCTAATGCCTTGGAAATTATTTTGTACCCTTCTCCTGACTGATACCTTTTAACAATGAGATCCCTCTGATGCTTTAGAAGCTCTCTGCGGACCATGGCTTTTGCTGTAAGATGCGACTAACAAAATGGCAGGAAAGACCAACTAGAGCAGCTGAACTTTATTTGGGGTTAATCAGAGGCACTTTAAATGATGACAGGTGTGTACTGACTCCTATTTAACATGATTTGGAATGTGATTGCTTAATTCTGAACACAGCTACATCCCTAGTTATAAAAGGGTGTTCACACTTATTCAACCATATTATTTTAGTTTTTTATTTTTATTTCCCTTTACCTAAAAGATTTCAGTTTGTTTTTCAATTGAATTGTACAGTTTATAGGTCACATTAAAGGTGGAGAAAGTTCTGAAATTATTTATCTTTGTCTCATTTTTTTACATCACAAAAACCTGACATTTTAACAGGGGTGTGTAGACTTTTTATATCCACTGTATGTACATTTATCTTTGGCATAACCAGTACCAGACCCCGTATACTGTATGCTAAATACTAATCACACTTCTACATATAAATATATTTATCTACAACTCAATTCCATTACTAGTGTTTAATGCAAGAAATTTAGCAAAATATGATTAAATAATGAATGCCTAAATACCTAGAACAATATTTACCCCTTTTGGACGTAAACTATCCAACTCTTGAATCCAAAAGGTTTCTCTACGTCCAAGCAATTTATTAGTATCCCAAACATTGGGAACTACCCATTCCACTATTTTGACTTCTAAGCATTCTGGGTTGCTTTGATGTATATTCTTAAAATGATCAGAGACACTGTGACCACTATAGGATGCGTCTATATTTCTTAGATGTTTGTAAATTCTATATTTGATTTTATGTTTTGTTCTTCCAATATAAATAAGGTCACAGCAACACTTAATCTGGTATACCACATAAGAGCTGTCACAAGTACATCTGTTTCTGAAATAAAATATTTTGGCTCCATCATAGGTAATACATTTATAATTATCTTTCTTGATAAAATGTCATAAACAACAATTTATTTATGTTTTACATTTGTACATAGTAACATAGATGAGGCTGAAAAAAAAAGACCTAAATCCATCGAGTTCAACCTATACAAATCTAATATACAAAAAAGCTACAGTTGAGCTTAAATTAATCCCATCAAAGGGTGACCCATTTAACACAAGCAATCATATCCATGAATTCTGTTTCTAGCCAGAAATGTATCCAAACAATTTTTTAATGTATCTAAGGTACTGGCATTCACTACCTCCTTTGGTAATGAGTTCCACAATTTATTGCTCTTACAAACCTTGACATCCCCCCCACCAACTGGTTTAGTCATTTTATTTCCTAATTTAGTTGGTGCTAGGGATTTTTTGAGATCTCTATTTTTCCTACAAATGAACTCAGGCTTGTCCGCAATTTGATCTTTAAGGAAAAGGTCTAGTTGTAGAATATTCCAGTGTTTCTAGAAGATCAGTTGTATTTGGTGGTGTTTAACATTGAAGGTGGATATAAAAATAGGGTCAGTGATTTTATTGGAATCTAAATTATTTATTTAGTTTCACTCTCAATAAATCGTTAAGATTCATCTGACTCCCCTTATTCATAGTGTCATTTAAAGCTTCCTCCTTATTACCTTTAGTTATAAATCTATTTTGTAGGACTGCCGCTTCTCTTTGGTAGTCTTCCTCTCTGGTACAATTGTGTTTTATACACTGAAACTGGCCCAAGGGGACATTTTTCTTCCATCTATTTAGATGTCCACTAACGGCTCTGATATAACTATTCCTATCTGTGTCCTTCCTATAGTTTCTAACTGCACCGATCTATATAAAAGGACAAGATAATATAAATTCTATTGATGTCATGGAAGAGTTTGAAGTGAATTTCAAGTTATAACTATTATTATTGATATATTCCAAATAATTATTTGCATTATTAAATTCTCCCTGCGAGATGATAATGATATCGTCTATATATCGCTAATATCTAAATAAGGATTTTTGCTATAGATTGTTCTGCCAAATAAACTCCCTTTCAAAAGAGGCCATATACAAAATTTGCATAGGATGGGGCAAAAGTCAACCCCATCGCTGTGCCAATAATTTGTCTATAGAACCTCTTCTCAAAAAGTAAGTAATTGTTTTCCAAAATGAATTGCGTACCATTTAATATAAATCTAACTTGATTCTCATTAAGATCTTACAACTCACATGCTTGTTGTACTGCAGCTATTCCACCTGAATGTGGGATACTGGTATATAAAGCAGTTACATTGCAAGTGATCCAAGGGAAGTAATTTTTCCAATCTAACCCTTCAAATGTATTTATTACTGTCAGCCGTAAGAAATCAATCCAGAATTAAACCCAACTGCTAGAGTGATAAGATAAACACACGCTAGCACACTGAGAGGAAACCAGGATGTGACCCACTCAGGAAAGAATAAAAGACAATTATTATGCAGAAAACTGAGTACTCACTGGTGTTGCAGGGTCACTGGAAAGTCTCTAGAGAGATGAGAGAGTAATGTACAGAGACTTATGTTGGTTGAGGTATACCGTAAGAATGGTCAGACAATGCAGAGGTCAGCAACCATTTTGAACAGGCAGGGGATGATCCGTTAGACTGGTCAGGCAATGAAAAGCTAAATGTCCCTAAAAGCAGGTTTGTAGGATAAGGCAGCAGAGTAGTCAGGCAAAGCAATGGTCAATGTCCCTTTAAGCAGGTTTGTAGGATAAGGCAGCAGAGTAGTCAAACAAAGCAATGATCAATGTCCCTTTAAGCAGGTTTGTAGGATAAGGCAGCAGAGTAGTCAGGCAAAGCAATGGTCAATGTCCCTTTAAGCAGGTTTGTAGGATAAGGCAGCAGAGTGGTCAGGCAGGCAATGGTCAATGTCCCTTTAAGCAGGTTTGTAGGATAAGGCAGCAGAGTAGTCAGGCAAAGCAATGATCAATGTCCCTTTAAGCAGGTTTGTAGGATAAGGTAGCAGAGTAGTCAGGCAACGCAATGATCAATGTCCCTTTAAGCAGGTTTGTAGGATAAGGCAGCAGAGTAGTCAGACAAAGCAATGGTCAAAGTTCAGGAGACAGGTTATTTGGGATTAGGCAGAGAGTAGTCAGACAAACCAAGGTCGATATCCAGTAAGCGATAATAAGGTTGAGAGAGCCAAAAAACACTGAGCCACTAGCAGGAAAATACTCTAACAAATGGGCCCAGAGGAAAACTCCCGCTGGCATTTAAAGCCAGTGACGAGAGGAGGCCGTGACGAAAAAGGGGCGTGTCAGGATGGCCGCGTCACGTTACTAGGCAACGAGACGTGGCAAGAACACAGAGGAGATCCGGGAGCCGCAGCAATACGGCGATGAATGGATCGTGACAATTACATCAATCGTATCTCTAAGATATGCGGGTGTATGGATCACAAATGGTTGTAGATAGTGGTCAATATACTTCGAGAGATTATCACATAATGACCCAATACCCGAGACAATACGTCTCCCAGGTGGATTAACTAGGTCCTTATGGATTTTGGGTAGATGATAGAAACAGGATATTTTTGGAAAGGGTTCATAGATAAAGTGAAACGCTGTGGTATCTAAAATACCATCACTTTTTGCAATGGATAACGGTTTGAATAGATCTTTTTAATATCTTAAGTTAGGATTAAATGTTAATATTTGGTAGGTGTTATAATCCCCCAACAGTCTAGATGCCTCAGCTAAATAACCTGTTTTTTTTTCCCTGCCTTTGTAAGCTGCTCTGAAGACTATATCAGTGTCTTTAATTAAATCCTTAAGGACCATCCTTTCTTAAAATAAAAGATTATCTTTAAACTTTATACCATTACTGTTATTACAGTTTTTAAATAATTTTTCCAAGTCTTCGCAGATTAGTTTATTAAACAACGAGATGTATTCTCCTTGTTCATGAACCAGGTAAAGAATAGAAGGACTCTTAAAGTGTTCACAAGACTCGTTAATGCCATATTGTAGTATTTTTAAAAAGAGGCCGAGTTTAATTCATCATTTTACCTATATCGTATTATATAATGCTGTTCCTTACCTTTCAAACAGCCAACGATAAAATTATTTCCTCCGCCCGCCATTTTGTTAAATTAATTGGCAAGTTAGTGAAATTCTATCCTCCAATGCTCTTTGCCCCCCCCCCAGGGGGTTCAGCCCATTACTTGCAAGGTCACGCCAGTGTAAAGCGCATGCATTGAAGCCGAATTAGCCTACTTTCTTCTCCATGCTTTTTATTAACTTTTTATACACTTGAAGACTATTATTATTTTTATGGCAATTTAATAAACACTTAATAAACAAAAGATATTCCTTGTAATAATAGAAAACTCTTAGAAGGTGATGCAGTAGGATAAGCAAATAAACTGCAACAAAAAGTCAATTTATAAAATCTACTCTAACTACAATAATTACCACTATAGTCTAGTGGTTAGGACAGTTTCCCTCGAACTGAAAGGCTATGGGTTACATCCTACCTCGAAGTTAAAATATGACTTTTATCCAGTAGGACAAACGAATATAAAATTATACTATAAATATAAAATAGAATTTAAAGGTAAAAACTACTTAAATTCCAAATAGCTATAACTATAGCCAAGTGGTTAAGACGTTCTCCCATCAACCAAATAGGCCACAAGTTCAAACCCTTCCTGTAACCTGCTATATGATTTTTCATATTTTATTTTTCTTTCTTTTTTCCTTATTCCATTTTTTTCTCTTTATCAGTTTTTTCTTTCTCTTGACATTTGTATAGATTTAAGATTTAACATTTATGAATATATACCTTAGAAATTTCATAGAGTGTTTTGTTTCATAGACAGGATAAAATATATGTTTCTTCCCCTGGTAAAAACTGACTTAAAGGGACATTAAACACTTTGAGATGGTACTATAAAATGATAAATTGTATATATAAAACAACTCTGCAATATACTTGTATTATTTGTTTTGTCCTCTTTGCCTGTAATTCCATTATGAAATTGTGAGCTTTTCAGTTCCTGTTAGAAATGGAAGTGCAGAACACTGTTAAATCCAGCACAACCATTGGCTGCACACTCTAGTGACCTATTTATAACTGACCCTAATTGGCCACAGCAGAGAAGGTAACACAAGTTACAACATGGCAGCTCCCAGTGTTTTATAGACACTAAAATCTTACACTTATTTTGTAACTTTTTAAACAACTAATGAAACTTTAAAAAATACATCTATATGTTAGTCATGGGCTAATCTTTTCTTTGAATGCATCATTTTATCTAGCATGTATTTAGTGTTTAATGTCCCTTTAAATGTGATACTATTCTGCAATTGATAATGATTCACTCTTTAGAAAGTTTTACTTTTAAAAGTGTGCAGTTTCCTTGGATATTGTAAAATTTTGATATATAGTGAAGGTTCTTTCTGACATTGGCAAATATAGAGTGACCGTTAGTAGGAAAAAGCACTACGAGGTGAATAATCAAATAATTAGTGAACTATCCAATCGGAGAGGTTTTGACTTTGAATAAATTAAAGCAAAAAGAGAAGGCACTTCATATCGCTTGAAAAAGGCTGCAGTAGCAGCTGAAACGCGTAGCGTTTAGAACTCTGCTTTTCCAATCCAACTTGACGACGGAGCTTGGGGAAACCATCTGTCCTAATACTAGAGTCACTGTTTTAACATAGGTGACTGAAGATTGTGGAGGACCGACCTGTGTGCAGCTTGAGCTCACTTCCGCCAGGCGTGAGAAATACGCTTGTACAGACAAAGATACAGCTGACACATTGGAGCCTATGTGAATCCAGGATTGTTTGTTTTCTCCATAAACAAAACAAAATAAATAAGACTCTGTTAAGACAATAACGATTATTACACTGACTCTGTTCTGATAAAAAGCACTTTAAAGTAGCATTTACCGGTATCTGCTGAAGAATATTTGTGAGACTTAACATATTGGAGAAAATTCTTTGCCTTCCCCTATTTTCAAAGTCATACGGATTCATTTATTCACTAATTTAACTGGACCAAAAGTGTTTTAGATACCCATATCTGTTAAAAATAGTAGTCGCATAAGATAGCCTGCCCTTTCAAGTATTTTAAAGTGTATTAATTTTCAATTGTATCAATTTGAGAAAAAAACATTTTTTTCATTATTTATGAATTTATAAATATATTTATTTTTGAATTAGTGTTGGATATTGCTCGAATGGTTCCCTGATGGTTACTGATGCAATATACTGACTCTTTTTAAAAAAAAATAAGATATATTTAAAAATAAGATATATTTGATTATTTTCTTTTTTAAAAATTAGATAGATTTGATTATTTAGTTTTTGTTAGACTGGCCAGTCTTTAAATGATTCATTTATTTATGTATTTATTTATATTTTAATACAATTGAGGGATATTTTATTGAATAAAATTATATTGATTTAACCATATATCTTTGTATAGTCATTTATGAAGTTTTAATATACATTTATTCATATTATTACATATAATGGTTTGAATATAGTTTAGAACTGTACAATCCACTTTTAGACTTTTCTATTTTACCCATTTAAAGGTTAATAGTTACAGGCGCAACCACGCTTTCTTTATTGTCTCCATAATCGTGCATGAGACACGCATGCTCTGTAGGTGTTATCTTCAAATACTACTTGCCAAATCTCATTCAAGAGCGATCGTGGTAAAAGTGAGTATCAAATGTTCTCAAATAGCGTATTTACGAAATTCCTCATCAAATATTTGTACAATTTCGTTCTAACCTTTTCCCAGCAAACAAAATTATATATATATATTTCATTAATAATGTGCATATAATCAATCAATTTACTTTTAATACAAAGTAGCAAATGTTAATACTTATGCTATAAGCATACTTCTATGCGCAATGTTTATCTGATATTTGCTCTGTGAAAAGGGATCGCAATTCTGCAGCTGCTGTCTAGGCCAGGATAGTACTCAATGAATATTACATTTCATTGAATACTATGTATCGATTCAAGGGCAACTGGCGCAAGGGCAGTTCAAAAGAGCCTCGTGAACGTGCTTTCAAGCGACGTAGACAGCGGGTGGGACCGCTCAAGAAGACAAAGACAGGAGTAGCTGCTGGAAGGAGTCGGCGAGTAAAGAGTACCAAATTTAAAACTTAGATATTATCGGAAACATAAAAACAAAGTTAGTGACTATATTTAACTAATATTGAGAAATGCTTTGGTGTATTGTAAACCGGTAAACTTTACCTTCACTTTAAATGTGTATAATTATTCCTGTCTAATGGAATAACGACTCCCTTGAAACGGCAAGGCAAATATTGCAGGTCAACCACAATATCTGTCTGAAATATCTAATTACACAGCCCATCTCTGCAAAATGTTAGCAGCCTTCATAAAAGTTGGGGGAGTTGGGGACAACAATAGAACTTGCAGGGGGCAAAATTGAACACATTAGACAAGAAAGATTATGTAAGGAATCCCTGTTTTACAAAAACAGTTCCCAATAATACACAACAGGGACAGGGGCCACAATATTTTGATTCAGAGAATAGATTGTCAGTATTTTTAAGAACTAATCAATCAAATTCACCTAAATGGCGCATGCACCCCCTCACGAAAGTATAGAGGAAGCAGGGAGGTAAACAATTACGAAAAAAAGAAACAGATTGAATTAAAGGCTAAAAACTCTATATTTATCTGATAAAAGATTAGCTGATTCAGAACTTTGAATTCTACATTGAAACACAGAAATACATCCGGAAATTAACTCTAAGATGGTATCTTAATAACAGAGATAAATCTAGGAAACAAACTAATACAATAAAATGGGACAAGGATGATGACATGGCAGCTGAGCTAGTATTGAGGGAATTAGAGGCAGAAACCTAATAACGTCTCTGGGACCTTAGAACTCAATTCTGGTTTAGAAGCCTTTTTAATGGATTTAAGTGTCTATGAAGATTTTAAATATATCCAACACTGTAATCTAAAGATTCCTTCTATTCTTTGCCTGGTTCATCTCATTGTTTCATAAGCTTATCTGCGAAGACTTGGAAAAATGATTTGAAAACTCTAATAACAGTAATGGTATGAAGTTTAAAGATAGTCTTTCATTTTAAGAAAGGATGGTCCTTAAAGGGACATTCCAGTCAAAATTTAAATGTACATAGATTCATTACATTTTTGAATAGTAACATATTTGCAATATAAATTATATGTATTGGCAAAAATGCTTCTAGTAAAAGTTATCACTGTTTTAGTATTAACTTTTTTCTCTGCACATGCATGTGAAGCATAGCTAGATATTCTCAGTGCGCCAGCATTTTAAATACTGCAGCTGCTCAGATCATCAGTGGGGCTTGTATCAAGTCAGCAATTAACAAATTGAGTCATTACCAGATGGTACAAAGACCTTAGGTTCTATTTACAAGTGCTGTGTTTAAAATGCTGGTGCACGGTGCATACTTAAATACACTTTAGCTACATCTTTTCTTAGAAGCATTTTTGGTAATGCATGTATATTACAAAATTGTTTCTGTTCAATACCGAAATGCATCCATACCGCAAATAAAAAAGTGCACAGCTCCCAGGTAGACTCAGATGCAAGTGGTGAGAGGGACTGTCTAACCTCTATAAATGCAGGAAACAAGAAATCCCACAGCACCTTCCTTTTCAACAAATTTTATTTAACTTTTTCTCCCATGGAGGTACAAACAGGTTGTAGCAACGTTTCGGGAGATTATCCCTTCATCATGCTAATGGGCCTCATCTGTTCGGATGCATTTATAGGCCTACATTTTAACCCATTGTATATTGTTACACAGTGAATTGTATCACCTAATACTACCACCTAGTGGTTACATTTATTATTACAGTTAAACACATATATAAAGTTAAAAACAATATACCATTTATCTATGTACATATTGATGTTAAAATATACAGAAAATGTTGACATATTAATTTACATATTATTAATGCACATTATAGAAATACTTTGAGGTCCAGCTCTCTATTGATGCTTTTAGGGATCAATGTATCCAATTTATGTATCCAATAGGATTCCTTTTGTTCTAGTACTGATTTCCTATTACCGCCCCTTCTTAATTTATCCATTCCATCAATTATTTGCCACCTTAGTTGGCTAATACTGTGACCTGCACTTAAAAAATGGCACGATACGGGGGCTTCCTGATCCCCACATCTGATATTGGATCTGTGCTGACTCATCCTATCTCGTACCCTCCTTGTGGGTTAATATGTAGGCCTAAAAATGCATCCATGCGGATTCAATTTTGGCTGGAATACCGCTTTAAGGATTTAATAAAAGACACTGATATAGTCTTCAGAACAGCTTACAAAGTGTGGGGGACGGGGGGGGGGGTTTAGTCATTAAAAAAAAAAAAGGGTTATTTAGTTTAGGCATCTAGATTGTTGGGGGATTATAACACCTACCAAATATTAACATTTAATCCTACCTTAAACTATAAAAAGTTCTATTCAAACTGCTATCCATTGCAAAAAGTTTCACTTTATCTAAGAACCATTTAAAAAAATATCCTGTTTCTATCATCTACCCAAAATCCATAAGGACCTAGTTAATCCACCTGGGTGACTTATTGTCTCGGGTATTGGGTCATTATGTGATAATCTCTCAAAGTATATTGACCATCTACAACCATTAGTGGTCAATACACCAGCGTATCTTAGAGATACAATTGATTTTATAAATACATTTGAAGGGTTGGATTGGAAAAATGACTTCCCTTGGATCACTTGCGATGTAACTGCTTTTATATATACCAGTATCCCATATTCAGGGTGGAAAAGCTACAGTACAATAAGCATGTGAGTTGCCTGATCTTAATGAGAATCAAGGTAAATTTATATTAAATGGTACGCAATTCATTTTGGAATACAATTACTTCTTTTTTGAGAAGAGGTTCTATAGACAAATTATTAGCACAGCGATGGGGATGACTTTTGCACCATCCTATGCAAATTTGTATATGGCCTCTTTTGAAAGGGAGTTTATTTGGCAGAACAATCTATAGCAAAAATCCTTATTTAGATATCATCAATATATAGACAATATCATTATCATCTTGCAGGGAGAATTTAACAATGCAAATAATTATTTGGAATATATCAATAATAATAGTTATAACTTGAAATTCACTTCAAACTCTTCCACGACATCAATAGAATTTCTATTATCTTGTCCTTTTATATAGATGGGTCTAACAACAAAGTTGCAGTTAGAAACTATAGGAAGAACACAGATAGGAATAGTTATATCAGAGTCGTTAGTGGACATATAAATAGATGGAAAAAAATGTCCCCTTGGGCCAGTTTCAGTGTATAAAACACATTCGGCTAGATTACAAGTTTTTGTCAGTAAGGGCTAACGAGCAGTTTATGCTCACCGCTCACCTACAAACAGCACTGGTATTACGGGTTTTTTTCAACCTGGCGTTAGCCTCTAAAAAGTGAGCGAAGAGCAAAATTTAGCTCCACATCTCACTGTAATACCAGCGCTGCTTACAGTAGCAGTGAGCTGGCTAAACGTGCTCATGCACTATTTCCCCATAGGAATCAATGGGGCAGAATCTGCTGAAAAAAACCTAACACCTGCAAAAAATCAGCGTTCAGCTCCTAACGCAGCCCCATTGATTCCTATGGGGAAAGTAAATTTATGTCTACACCAAACACCCTAACATGAACCCCGAGTCTAAACACCCCTAATCTTACACTTATTAACCCCTAATCTGCCGTCCCTGACATCGCCGACACCTAAATTATATTATTAACCCCTAATCTGCCGCTCCGGACACCGCCGCCACCTACATTATACTTATTAACCCCTATTCTGCTGCTCTTAACATCACCGACACCTACATTATATTTATTAACCCCTAATCTGCCGCCCCCAACGTCGCGGCAACCTAACTACAATTATTAACCCCTAATCTGCCGCCCCAACATCTCTGCCACTATAATAAACTTATTAACCCTAAACCTAAGTCTAACCCTAACACCCCCTAAATTAAATATAATTTAAAATAATCTAAATAAAATTACTACAATTAAATTAATTATTCCTATTTAAAACTAAACACTTACCTATAAAATAAACCCTAAGCTAGCTACAATATAACTAATAGTTACATTGTAGCTATCTCAGGGTTTATTTTTATTTTACAGGCAACTTTGTATTTATTTTAACTAGGTACAATAGTTATTAAATAGTTATTAACTATTTAATAGCTACCTAGTTAAAATAAGTACAAATTTACCTGTAAAATAAATCCTAACCTAAATTACAATTACACCTAACACTACACTATCATTAAATTAATTGCCTAAACTAACTACAATTAAATTAAATACACTAAAGTACGAAAACAAACACTAAATTACAAAAAAATAATAAAATAATTGCAAGAATTTTAAACTAATTACACCTAATCTAATCCCCTTAATATAATAAAAAAGCCCCCCAAAATAAAAAAAATCCCTACCCTATACTAAATTACAAATAGCCCTTAAAAGGGCCTTTTGTGGGGCATTGCCCCAAAGTAATCAGCTCTTTTACCTGTAAAAAAAATACAATACCCCCCCAACATTAGTGATGTTGCGAACCTAAAATTTTCGGTTCGCGAACCGCAGACTCGAACTTCCGGTATTGTTCGCGGACGCGCGAACCGCGCGAACCGCCATTGAATTCAATAGGCAGGCGAACTTTAAAACCTACAAGGACTCTTTCTGGCCACAATAGTGATGGAAAAGTTGTTTCAAGGGTACTAACACCTGGACTGTTGCATGCTGGAGGGGGATCCCTGGCAAAACTCCCATGGAAAATTACATAGTTTATGCAGAGTCTGCTTTTAAGCCATAATGGGTCTAAATCAACTAACATTCCCAAAGTGGCTGTCTCAAAACATCCCGGACAGAAGATAGATTGATAGTGATAGATAGGATAGATAGATATACATAGATTGATAGTTAGATAGAATCGATAGAAGAGAAATAGATAGATTTGTTAGATATATAATTACCCTAATAAATTCTAATAATCAAACATGCGTTCTTGGACCCATCTAGCTTGTGTCAATTAGTACTTTTCTTAGCACTTTAATCCCTGTCCCCCCCCCTATCGGGGGAGTTCTATATGGCCTGCCAGATTACCCTGAAAAATTATAATAATAAGACATGTGGTCTGCTACCTATTTTAACGAGGTTGTGTTTTAAGTACTACCATTCTTAGCACTTTAATCTCTGTAACTCCCCCTATTTGGTGAGGTCTATACGGCCTGGATGATTACCCATACAAAATATAATAATAAGACATCTGCTCTTGGTCTGCGACCCATGGTAACTATGTTGTGTTAATTAGTAATGTCCTTCGCATTTTAATAGCTGTTACTCATACTCACCCTATCGGTGGAGGTCTATATGGCCTGCATGATTACCCTTACAAAATATAACAACCAAACATATGCTCTGGGACCCATGGTAAGTAGGTTGTGTTAAGTAGTACTGTTCTTTGCATTTTCATACCTGTTACAACACCAAATGGTGGCAGGTCTATCTGGCCTTCATGATTATCTGCACCCAAACCCAAAAAAAAGCCGAGTGGTCTTAGACTAACACCCATGGCTAACTCGGTTGTTTCAATTAGTACTATTCTTAGCACTTTCATCCCTGTTACGGGCGGTCTACATGGCCATCATGATTAGCCGAACAAAATACTACAATCCAACCTTTGCTCAGTCTTCATAGGCCCTTCATTGTCTGTATTTTGATAGTACAGTTCTTATTATTTTTATAGCTGATACAACACCGAATGGTGGCAGCTCTATATGGCCTGCATGATTAGCCGCACCCAATACAAAAATAAATCCAAGCGGTCTTGGATTAACACCAATGGCTAACTCTGTTGTTTCAAGTAGTACTATTCTTAGCACTTTCATCTCATCATCCCTGTTACTTCCAGGACTCTCGGTGGTGGTGGTCTACATGGCCATCATGATTAGCCTAACCAAATACTACAATCCAACCTTGGCTCAGTCTTCCTAAGGCCCTTCATTGGCTGTATTTTGGTAGTACTGTTCTTATTAGTTTAATAGCTGATACGAAACCGAATGTTGTCAGCTCTATATGGCCTGCATGAATAGCCGCACCCAAAGCCAAAAAAAAGCCAAGCGGTTTTGCACTAACACCCATGGCTAACTCTGTTGTTTCAAGTTCTACTATTCTTAGCTCTTTCATCTCATCATCCCTGTTATTTCCAGGACTCTCGGTGGTGGTGGTCTACATGGCCATCATGATTAGCCTAACCAAATACTACAATCCAACCTTGGCTCAGTCTTCCTAAGGCCCTTCATTGGCTGTATTTTGGTAGTACTGTTCTTATTAGTTTAATAGCTGATACGACACCGAATGTTGTCAGCTCTATATGGCCTGCATGAATAGCCGCACCCAAAGCCAAAAAAAAGCCAAGCGGTTTTGCACTAACACCCATGGCTAACTCTGTTGTTTCAAGTTCTACTATTCTTAGCTCTTTCATCTCATCATCCCTGTTACTTCCAGGACTCTTGGTGGTGGTGGTCTACATGGCCATCATGATTAGCCTAACCAAATACTACAATCCAACCTTGGCTCAGTCTTCCTAAGGCCCTTCATTGGCTGTATTTTGGTAGTACTGTTCTTATTAGTTTAATAGCTGATACGACACCGAATGTTGTCAGCTCTATATGGCCTGCATGAATAGCCGCACCCAAAGCCAAAAAAAAGCCAAGCGGTTTTGCACTAACACCCATGGCTAACTCTGTTGTTTCAAGTTCTACTATTCTTAGCTCTTTCATCTCATCATCCCTGTTATTTCCAGGACTCTCGGTGGTGGTGGTCTACATGGCCATCATGATTAGCCTAACCAAATACTACAATCCAACCTTGGCTCAGTCTTCCTAAGGCCCTTCATTGGCTGTATTTTGGTAGTACTGTTCTTATTAGTTTAATAGCTGATACGACACCGAATGTTGTCAGCTCTATATGGCCTGCATGAATAGCCGCACCCAAAGCCAAAAAAAAGCCAAGCGGTTTTGCACTAACACCCATGGCTAACTCTGTTGTTTCAAGTTCTACTATTCTTAGCTCTTTCATCTCATCATCCCTGTTACTTCCAGGACTCTTGGTGGTGGTGGTCTACATGGCCATCATGATTAGCCTAACCAAATACTACAATCCAACCTTGGCTCAGTCTTCCTAAGGCCCTTCATTGGCTGTATTTTGGTAGTACTGTTCTTATTAGTTTAATAGCTGATACGACACCGAATGTTGTCAGTTCTATATGGCCTGCATGAATAGCCGCACCCAAAGCCAAAAAAAAGCCAAGCGGTTTTGCACTAACACCCATGGCTAACTCTGTTGTTTCAAGTTCTACTATTCTTAGCTCTTTCATCTCATCATCCCTGTTACTTCCAGGACTCTCGGTGGTGGTGGTCTACATGGCCATCATGATTAGCCTAACCAAATACTACAATCCAACCTTGGCCCAGTCTTCCTAAGGCCCTTCATTGGCTGTATTTTGGTAGTACTCTTCTTATTAGTTTAATAGCTGATACGACACTGAATGTTGTCAGCTCTATATGGCCTGCATGAATAGCCGCACCCAAAGCCAAAAAAAAGCCAAGCAGTTTTGCACTAACACCCATGGCTAACTCTGTTGTTTCAAGTTCTACTATTCTTAGCTCTTTCATCTCATCATCCCTGTTACTTCCAGGACTCTCAGTGGTGGTGGTCTACATGGCCATCATGATTAGCCTAACCAAATACTACAATCCAACCTTGGCTCAGTCTTCCTAAGGCCCTTCATTGTCTGTATTTTGGTAGTACTGTTCTTATTAGTTTAATAGCTGATACGACACCGAATGTTGTCAGCTCTATATGGCCTGCATGAATAGCCGCACCCAAAGCCAAAAAAAAGCCAAGCGGTTTTGCACTAACACCCATGGCTAACTCTGTTGTTTCAAGTTCTACTATTCTTAGCTCTTTTATCTTATCATCCCTGTTACTTCCAGGACTCTCGGTGGTGGTGGTCTACATGGCCATCATGATTAGCCTAACCAAATACTACAATCCAACCTTGGCTCAGTCTTCCTAAGGCCCTTCATTGGCTGTATTTTGGTAGTACTGTCATCCTTTTGAATAATAGATTACAGGAAAGGCATTGATTTTAGAATCCCAGAGATCATTTATATGACCCATGAAATCCAAAAAAAAAATCATTAGATACCCGTTACACAATTATTTATCCTCAGGCCTTTTTAATACGAGGGTCCCGGAGCCTCAAACGAAACAACAGCATGAAAGAGGAGATATGTCATCCTTTTGAATAATAGATTACAGGAAAGGCATTGATTTTAGAAACCCACAGATCATTATTTGCAACCGTGAAATTAGAAAAAAAAATTGATTAGACACCCGTGACACTTATTTATGCTCAGGCCTTTTTAATACGAGGGTCCTGGAGCCTCAACCGAAACAACAGCATGAAAGAGGAGATATGTCATCCTTTTGAATAAAAGATTACAGTAAAGGCATTGATTTTAGAAACCCACAGATCATTATTTGCAACCGTGAAATAGAAAAAAAACATTGATTACACATCCGTGACACTTATTTATCCTCAGGCCTTTTTAATATGAGGGTCCCGGAGCCTCAACCGAAACAACAGCATGAAAGAGGAGATATGTCATCCTTTTGAATAAAAGATTACAGTAAAGGCATTGATTTTAGAAACCCACAGATCATTATTTGCAACCGTTAAATTAGAAAAAAACATTGATTAGACAGCCGTGACACTTATTTATGCTCAGGCCTTTTTAATACGAGGATCCCGGAGCCTCAACCGAAACAACAGCATGAAAGAGGAGATATGTCATCCTTTTGAATAAAAGATTACAGTAAAGGCATTGATTTTAGAAACCCACAGATCATTATTTGCAACCGTGAAATAGAAAAAAACATTGATTACACACCCGTGACACTTATTTATCCTCAGGGCTTTTTAATACGAGGGTCCCGGAGCCTCAACCGAAACAACAGCATGAAAGAGGAGATATGTCATCCTTTTGAATAAAAGATTACAGTAAAGGCATTGATTTTAGAAACCCACAGATCATTATTTGCAACCGTGAAATTAGAAAAAAAAATTGATTAGACACCCTGTGACACTTATTTATGCTCAGGCCTTTTTAATACGAGGGTCCCGGAGCCTCAACCGAAACAACAGCATGAAAGAGGAGATATGTCATCCTTTTGAATAAAAGATTACAGTAAAGGTATTGATTTTAGAAACACAGAGATCATTAGTTGCAACCGTGAAATCTAAAAAAACATAGATTATACACCCAGTACACTTCTTTATCCTTAGGCCTTTTTAGAAGAGTCTCCCGTAGCCTCACCAGAAACAACAGCATGAAAGAGGACATATGGCATCCTTGTGACTAATAGATTACAGGAAAGGCATTGATTTTAGAAACCCGGAGATAATTTGTTGCAACCGGGAAATCTAAAAAAAAATGGATTAGACAACCAGGACACTTATTTATCCTTAGGCCTTAGTAGCAGAGGCTCCAGGACCCTCAACAAAACCAGCAGCAGTAAAGAGGACATATGGCATCCTTTAGAAAAATAGATTTCTGGAAAGGCATTGATTTTAGAAACACAGAGATCATTAGTTGCAACCGTGCAATCTCTAAAAAATTGGATTATACACCAAGTACACTTATTTATCCTTAGGCCTTTTTCGCAGAGGCTCCAGGACCCTCCACAAAACCAGCAGCATGAAAGAGGACATATGGCATCCTTTAGAAAATTAGATTACAGGAAAGGCATTGATTTTAGAAACACAGAGATCATTAGTTGCAACCGTGAAATCGCAATAAACTTCGATTATACACCAAGTACACTCATTTATCCTTAGGCCTTTTTAGCAGAGGCTCCAGGACCCTCCACAAAACCAGCAGCATGAAAGAGGACATATGGCATCCTTTAGAAAATTAGATTACAGGAAAGGCATTGATTTTAGAAACACAGAGATCATTAGTTGCAACCGTGAAATCTAAAAAAACATAGATTATACACCCAGTATACTTCTTTATCCTTAGGCCTTTTTAGAAGAGTGTCCCGGAGCCTCAACAGAAAGAACAGCATGAAAGAGGACATATGGCATCCTTTTGAAAAATAGATTACAGAAAAGGCATTGATTTTAGAAAGACAGAAAAAATTTGTTACAAACGGGAAATCTAAAAAAACATTGAATAGACACCCATTACACTTCTTTATCCTTAGGCCTTTTTAGCAGAGGCTCCAGGACACTCAACAAAACCAGCAGTAGGAAAGAGGACATATGGCATCCTTTGTGAAAAAAAGATTATAGGAAAGGCATTGATTTTAGAAACCCGGGGATAATTTTTTGCAACCGTGAATTTTAATTAAAAAAAATGATTGGATGGACACCCAGTACAATTCTTTATCCATAAGGAAAGAGGACATATGGCATACTTTTGAACAATAGAGTACAGGAAAGGCATTGATTTTAGAAACCCATAGAAATTTTTTTTTAAATGGAAATTTGAATCAAAAAAATGATTCGATGGACAGCCAGTACACCTCTTTCTCCTTAGGCATTTTTATAAGAGGGTCCTGGACCCTCAAAAAAAACACCAGCAGGAAAGAGGACATATGGCATACTTTTGAACAATAGAGTACAGGAAAGGCATTTATTTTAGAAACCCATAGATAATTTTTTGCAAATGGAAATTTGAATCAAAAAAATTATACGATGGACACCCAGTACACCTCTTTCTCCTTAGGCCTTTTTATAAGAGGGTCATGGACCCTCAAAAAAAACACCAGCAGGAAAGAGGACGTATGGCATCCTTTTGAACAATAGAGTACAGGTACAGCATTGAATTTACAAACCCAGAGATCATTTTGGTCAATTGTTAAATAGAAAAATAAAAATGAGTGGCCAACCAGTACACCTCTTTCTCCTTACGCCTTTTTATAAGAGGGTCCTGGACCCTCAAAAAAAACACCAGCAGGAAAGAGTACATATGGCATCCTTTTGAACAATAGAGTACAGGTACGGCATTGATTTTACAAACCCAGAGATCATTTTGGTCAATTGTTAAATAGAAAAATAAAAATGAGTGGCCAACTAGTACACCTCTTTCTCCTTAGGCCTTTTTATAAGAGGGTTCTGGACACTCAAAAAAAACACCAGCAGGAAAGAGGACGTATGGCATCCTTTTGAACAATAGAGTACAGGTACGGCATTGATTTTACAAAACCAGAGATAATTTTGGTCAAATGAGAAATAGAAAATAAAAATGAGTGGACACCCAGTACACCTCTTTCACCTTAGGCCTTTTTATAAGAGTGTCCAGGACCCTCAAACAAAATACCAGCAGGAAAGAGAATTTATGGCATACTTTGGAACAATAGAGTACTGGTACGGCATTGATTTGTGAAACCCACAGATAATTGTTTGTAAAAGTGAAATAGCCCCAAAAACCATGCTTGGACTCCCACTCCAGGTCGTTCTCCTTCAGCTTTTTTATAAGACGGTCCAGCACTCTCAACAGAAACAACTGCAGGAAACACCACCACATATGCCATCCTTTTGCACAAGCGAGTACAGGTATGGCATCCATTTTAGAAACCCAAAGATAATTGAGAGGAACCAGGAACATTTTTCTAAAAACTGGATGGGGCACCCATTACTACAGGTCGTTCTCCTTCAGCCTTTTTATATCATGGGCCACGACCCGCAACAGGCACAACAGCATGAAACACAACATATGCCACCCTTTTGCACAATAGAGTACAGGTATGGCATAGATGGAACACGGAGATAATTTAGAGCAACCAAGAGACGGATAAAGATGCTTGGTCGGTCCTACTCTTTCAAATTTGTTGCATTTTGCGTTCAATTGAATGGTCCACCGGATATGAGTGGTGTGTAAAGTTGTACAATTCGTAACAGTTTAATCACTAGTGTTATATGCCTTATTTTTTTTATTTGAGTTTTGTACCCACAGAGATGCAGCAGAGGTCAGAAAAATTAGGAATGTACAAATGACTGAAAAATTGGGGTATTGTTGTAGCAACTGCTGTAGCAGCGGCCAGAAAAATCGATGTTTGTAAAACATTTATAAAGTGCCCTAAAAGCTTGTGGCTTGAACACTAGTTGTTGGCGGATAAGTCAAGCAAGTCCTCCGTCTTTATAACCAAAAAAAAAAGGCCAGCCTGTGTACCAGTTGTAGCCCAAGCCAGCTCATATCATCATCAGTAGTTTTTTATTCAAATGTATCGCCCAATGTCAGTCCCTTCGGGATCCAGCCCTCATTCATTTTTATAAAAGTGAGATAGTCAAGGCTTTTTTGACCTAGGCGACTTCTCTTCTCAGTGACAAAACCTCCTGCTGCACTAAAAGTCCTTTCGGACAGGACACTTGAAGCGGGGCAGGCCAGAAGTTCCATTGCAAATTGGGATAGCTCAGGCCACAAGTCCAGCCTGCACACCCAGTAGTCAAGGGGTCCATCGCTCCTGAGAGTGTCGAGATCCGCAGTTAAAGCTAGGTAGTCTGCTACCTGTCGGTTGAGTCTTTCTCTAAGGCTGGATCCCGAAAGGCTCTGATGGTGCATGGGAGTTAAAAAGGTACGCATGTCCTCCATCAACAAGACGTCAGGAAAGCGCCCGGTCCTTGCCGCCGTGGTCGTGGGAGGAGGAGGATTAATTTCATCTCTTCCCCTGTTACATTCCCGTGGTGCTGTGACATCACCCTTATACGCTGTGTAAAGCATAGTTTTTAATTTATTATGAAAATGCTCCATCCTTTCCGACTTGCGGGAACTTGGTAACATTTCAGGCACTTTATGCTTATACCGGGGGTCGAGGAGCGTGGACACCCAGTACAGGTCATTCTCCTTCAGCTTTTTTATACGAGGGTCCCTCAACAGGCACGACAGCATGAAAGAACCCATTTGAACAAGGTGTGATGCTGAGCTAATCATGTCGCGTTCCTCCTCCTCACTGATCTCACTGATGGTATCTTCTTCCCCCCAGCCACGTACAACACCACGGGTACCAGAGAGGTGACAACAACGAGCACCCTGGGATGACTGTTGTGCTCGGTCTTCCTCCTCCTCATCCTCCCCAAAGCCACATTCCTCCTCTGACTCCTCTTCCTCACAATCCTCTTCCTGCGTTGCCGCAGGTCCAGCAAGCAATGCTGATTCGGCTGTTTGCGGGGGTGATGGACACCACAACTCTCCCGCTTCCTCTTCACGCTCATCTACTGCCTGATCCAGCACTCTTCGCAGGGCACGCTCCAGGAAGAAAACAAATGGTATGATGTCGCTGATGGTGCCTTCGGTGCGACTGACAAGGTTTGTCACCTCCTCAAAAGGACGCATGAACCTACAGGCATTGCGCATGAGCGTCCAGTAATTTGGAAAAAATATCCCCAGCTCCCCAGAGGCTGTCCTAGCACCCCGGTCATACAAATACTCATTAACAGATTTTTCTTGTTGGAGCAGGCGGTCAAACATTAGGAGTGTTGAATTCCACCGTGTCGGGCTGTCGCAAATCAAGCGCCTCACTGGCAGGTTGTTTCGACGCTGGATATCAGACAAGTGCGCCATGGCCGTGTAGGAACGCCTGAAATGGCCACACACCTTCCTGGCCTGCTTCAGGACGTCCTGTAAGCCTGGGTACTTATGGACAAATCGTTGTACAATTAGATTACACACATGTGCCATGCACGGCACATGTGTCAACTTGCCCAATTTCAATGCCGCCACCAAATTACTTCCATTGTCAGAAACAACCTTGCCAATCTCCAGTTGGTGCGGAGTCAGCCACTGATCCACCTGTGCGTTCAGGAGTGCTGGTGCGGTGTGACTCTCCGCTTTCAGGCAAGTCAACCCCAAGACGGCGTGACACTGCCGTACCCGGGATGTAGCATAGTACCTGGGGAGCTGGGGGGGTGCCATAGATGTGGAGCAAGACGCAGAAGTTGAAGAGGACTCAGCTGAGGAAGAGGTTATGGAAGAGGATGGAGTAGGAGGAGTAGAGGAGGTAGCAGCAGGCCTGCCTGCAAGTCGTGGTGGTGTCACCAACTCTTCTGCAGAGCCACGCATTCCATGCTTGTCAGAAGTCAGCAGGTTTACCCAATGCGCAGTGTAGGTGATATACCTGCCCTGACCATGCTTTGCAGACCAGCTATCCATGGTCATATGGACCCTTGCCCCAACGCTGTGTGCCAGACATGCCATAACTTCCTTTCTCACAACAGAGTACAGGTTTGGGATTGCCTTTTGTGAAAAGAAATTTCTGCCAGGTACCTTCCACTGCGGTGTCCCAATAGATACAAATTTTTTGAAAGCATCAGACTCCACCAGCTTGTATGGTAAAAGCTGGCGGGCTAAGAGTTCAGACAAGCCAGCTGTCAGACGCCGGGCAAGGGGGTGACTTTGAGAAATTGGCTTCTTACGCTCAAACATGTCCTTGACAGACACCTGACTGTGGGCAGATGACCAGGAACTGCTACGTAAGAGAGACTGAGTGGAGGATGGTTGAGAGGGGGCAAGGAGGACAGCACTGGTTGACGTGGCTGAAGATGCTGGAGCAGGAGGAGGAGGGCGGCTTTCACTTTGTGTGCTGCTTCTACTCATGTGTTCTTCCCATCGGCCTTTGTGATGGGAGACCATGTGCCTTCGCAAAGCAGTTGTACCTAGGTGGCTGTTGGACTTCCCACAACTCAGTTTCTTTTGGCACAGGTTGCAAATGGCATCGCTGTTGTCAGAAGCAGACACACAAAAAAAATGCCACACTGCTGAGCTCTGCGATGACGGCATTCTGGTGGTGGCAACAGCATGCGTTGATGGGCGTCGGCGGGCTGTCTGGCTGACCCCTGGTGACGATCCATGCTGTCTGACTATGCCACCAGCTCCTTGAGACGACCTCCCCGTGCTTCCAAATCGTCTCCTCCTCCTCTCTGTCTCCCCATCTGAACTTTCCCCCTCTTCTTCTTCTCTTCTAGCAGGCACCCACGTGACATCCACCGACACATCATCATCAACCGCTTCACTTGTATCTGAAACATCAAGAAAGGAAGCAGCAGCGGGTACAACATCATCATCATCATCATCACACCGTACCTCCATGTCGGTAATGCTGCCTGACTGAGACTGATCACTATTATCTACATCCTCTGTCAATGATGGTTGCGCATCACTCATTTCTTCAAAATGATGTGTCAATAACTCCTGTGACAGATCAAGTGAAGCGGCTGTGGTGCTAGTGTTTGTGGTGGCGACAGGCGGCGGAGTGGCACTGGTCACTTGAGACCTGCCCAAAGCACAGCTGGACTTAGATGGTGCGTCAAGGTTAGGAGGACTAGCAGCGGAAGCTGAAGAAGATTGGGTTTCCTGTGTTAGCCATTCAACTAGGTCCTCCTCAGAAGTTTTTGCATCCCCCCTGGCACCCGGCGTCTGAACAATGTGCATATTTGTAGGGTCTAAAGGAATCACAGCACCACGACCACGACCACGGAACCTGCGGGTGGCCTGCCTCTGCCTGTCATTTTTTTTTAAATGGACACTAACAATACTATTACACCAATTGAGTGGTGGCACTGTGAAAGTGGGCACAGTATACGCTGTGAGACTGACAACAACAAAAAAGACAGATGTTTTAAAAATCACAAATTGTTAATTTTTTGAAATATTACTAGTACTGTGGCAACAAATATGATTGTTTGGCACTATTTGGCAAATGGGCCTGTCTGGCACACACGCTGGGAGAAAGGAAACTGCAATTCAATGGCACTAGGAGACTGAAGAATCACAGTCAAAACAGTTATGATTAACAAAAATTCCAATCCTGTTACAATAAATATGAGTGGTGGCACTAATTGCCTAGTTGGGACTGGCACACAGGCAGGCAGGCAGGAGGAAAATGCAATTCAAGGGCACTAGTAGACTGCAGATTGACAGTCAAAACAGTGTTGATTGACAAATTTTGCAATACTGTTAAAAGAAATATGATTGCTAGCACTAATTGGATAGTTGGGCCTGGCACACAGGCTGGCAGGCAGTAGAAAAGTGCAATTCAATGGCACAAGCAAAATGAGGATTAAGATCAACAATCAAGATTTTTTTAATTTTAATTAGTAACTATACTGTGACAACAATTAGGATTGGTGTAAATAGTTGGCAAGACGGCCTGGCACAAAAGGATGGCAGGCAGGAGGTAGATGCAATTCAAGGACACTAGGAGACTGATTAATGACAGTCAAAACAGTGATGATTGACAATTTTTGCAATACTGTTAACAGAAATATGATTGCTGACAACAATTGGCTAGGTGGGCCTGGCTCACAGCAGGCTGCAAGGCAGGAGGAAAGTGCTATTCAATGGCACCAGCAAACTGACGATTCAAATCACAGCAACTATTACCAAAAATTTTAATTTTTAATTATTAGAATACTGTCACAACAAATATGATTGGTGTAAATATTTTTTTAAGTAGGCCTGGCACACAGGCTTGGAAGGCTGTAGAAAAGTGCAATTCAAAGGCACGAGCAAACTGAGGATTAAGATCATCAACAATAAAGATTTTTTTAATTGTAATTAGTAACTATACTGTGACAAAAAATTAGGATTGGTGTAAATAGTTGGCAAGACAGCCTGGCACAAAAGGATGGCAGGCAGGAGGTAGATGCAATTCAAGGAAACTAGGAGACTGATTACTGACAGTCTAAACAGTGATGATTGACAATTTTTGCAATACTGTTAACAGAAATATGATGGCTGACAACAATTGGCTAGGTGGGCCTGGCTCACAGCAGGCTGCAAGGCAGGAGGAAAGTGCTATTCAATGGCACCAGCAAACTGACGATTCAAATCACAGCAACTATTACCAAAAAATTTAATTTTTAATTATTAGAATACTGTCACAACAAATATGATTGGTGTAAATATTTTTTAAGTAGGCCTGGCACACAGGCTTGGAAGGCTGTAGAAAAGTGCAATTCAAAGGCACGAGCAAACTGAGGATTAAGATCATCAACAATCAAGATTTTTTAAATTTTAATTAGTAACTATACTGTGACAAAAAATTAGGATTGGTGTAAATAGTTGGCAAGACAGCCTGGCACAAAAGGATGGCAGGCAGGAGGTAGATGCAATTCAAGGAAACTAGGAGACTGATTACTGACAGTCTAAACAGTGATGATTGACAATTTTTGCAATACTGTTAACAGAAATATGATTGCTGACAACAATTGGCTAGGTGGGCCTGGCTCACAGCAGGCTGCAAGGCAGGAGGAAAGTGCTATTCAATGGCACCAGCAAACTGACGATTCAAATCACAGCAACTATTACCAAAAATTTAAATTTTTAATTATTAGAATACTGTCACAACAAATATGATTGGTGTAAATATTTTTTAAGTAGGCCTGGCACACAGGCTTGGAAGGCTGTAGAAAAGTGCAATTCAAAGGCACGAGCAAACTGAGGATTAAGATCATCAACAATCAAGATTTTTTTAATTTTAATTAGTAACTATACTGTGACAAAAAATTAGGATTGGTGTAAATAGTTGGCAAGACGGCCTGGCACAAAAGGATCGCAGGCAGGAGGTAGATGCAATTCAAGGACACTAGGAGACTGATTACTGACAGTCTAAACAGTGATGATTGACAATTTTTGCTATACTGTTAACAGAAATATGATTGCTGACAACAATTGGCTAGGTGGGCCTGGCTCACAGCAGGCTGCAAGGCAGGAGGAAAGTGCTATTCAATGGCACCAGCAAACTGACGATTCAAATCACAGCAACTATTACCAAAAATTTTAATTTTTAATTATTAGAATACTGTCATAACAAATATGATTGGTGTAAATATTTTTTAAGTAGGCCTGGCACACAGGCTTGGAAGGCTGTAGAAAAGTGCAATTCAAAGGCACCAGCAAACTGAGGATTAAGATCATCAACAATAAAGATTTTTTTAATTGTAATTAGTAACTATACTGTGACAAAAAATTAGGATTGGTGTAAATAGTTGGCAAGACGGCCTGGCACAAAAGGATGGCAGGCAGGAGGTAGATGCAATTCAAGGAAACTAGGAGACTGATTACTGACAGTCTAAACAGTGATGATTGACAATTTTTGCAATACTGTTAACAGAAATATGATTGCTGACAACAATTGGCTAGGTGGGCCTGGCTCACAGCAGGCTGCAAGGCAGGAGGAAAGTGCTATTCAATGGCACCAGCAAACTGACGATTCAAATCACAGCAACTATTACCAAAAATTTTAATTTTTAATTATTAGAATACTGTCACAACAAATATGATTGGTGTAAATATTTTTTAAGTAGGCCTGGCACACAGGCTTGGAAGGCTGTAGAAAAGTGCAATTCAAAGGCACGAGCAAACTGAGGATTAAGATCATCAACAATCAAGATTTTTTTAATTTTAATTAGTAACTATACTGTGACAAAAAATTAGGATTGGTGTAAATAGTTGGCAAGACGGCCTGGCACAAAAGGATGGCAGGCAGGAGGTAGATGCAATTCAAGGACACTAGGAGACTGATTACTGACAGTCTAAACAGTTATGATTGACAATTTTTGCTATACTGTTAACAGAAATATGATTGCTGACAACAATTGGCTAGGTGGGCCTGGCTCACAGCAGGCTGCAAGGCAGGAGGAAAGTGCTATTCAATGGCACCAGCAAACTGACGATTCAAATCACAGCAACTATTACCAAAAATTTTAATTTTTAATTATTAGAATACTGTCACAACAAATATGATTGGTGTAAATATTTTTTAAGTAGGCCTGGCACACAGGCTTGGAAGGCTGTAGAAAAGTGCAATTCAAAGGCACGAGCAAACTGAGGATAAAGATCATCAACAATCAAGATTTTTTTAATTTTAATTAGTAACTATACTGTGACAAAAAATTAGGATTGGTGTAAATAGTTGGCAAGACGGCCTGGCACAAAAGGCTGGCAGTGGCAGGCAGGAGGTAAATTAAATTCAATGGCACTAGGAGACTGAATATTTGCAGTCCAAAAAATTATGATTTTTTTTTTATTATTACTGTTACAAGAATTGTGATTGGTGCCACTACTTGGCTACTTTGGCCTGGCAGACAGGCTGGCAGATATGAGTCGTGGATGGTAGGTAGGGCAGCAATTTAACACAGTATGCTGTGTAAGTGACAAAAACACAGGACTGATAGAAAATTAAGTTACATTACACTAGCAAAATATTTTAAAATTTTAGATTTTAATATTAAAATGATGTTAAGAAGTGCAATGCACATATGACTTTATGAGTGGTCGCACTGGCTGGCTGCTACGTAGGGCAGCAATTATAACAACAGTATGCTGTGTAAGTCAGATAGACAGTTAGACACAGGCCTGATAGAAAATACAATTAGATTACACTAGCATAATGATTTAAAGACTTTTTTTTGGAAATTTTAAGAAAAAGGTTAAGCACATACATATGAGTCGTGGCTGATAGCCTTGGAAGGGCAGCTATTAAAAGCAGTAGGCTCTGTATGTCGGATACACACACGCCTGATAGAAAATACTATTAGATTACACTAGAAAAATGATTGAAATTATTTTTTGGGGGGGGAAATTAAAAAAAGGTTAAACACATATGAGTCGTGGCTCATAGACTAGGGAGGGCAGCAAGTAAACACAGTAGGCTCTCTATGTCAGCAAAACACACAGGCCGGATAGAAAATTATATTAGATTACACTAGCAAACAAATTTAAACTTTTTTTTTTATATTAAAATTAAGGTGAAAGAAAAATAGATATGAGTGCTGGGTGGCTGCCTGGCACAGACCAATTAACCAAAAGACTGAAAAAAAAGAGGTATATTAATGCTGAGTGAGCCTGACAGACACAGGCATGATAGTAAATGTAATTAGATTACACTAGCAAAATATTATTTTTTTTTTTTTTTTTTTTAATTTAAAATAATGTTATAAACGGATATTAACACTGGTGGCTGCTGGCTGGCACAGAGCAATGAACCAGAGTATATGCTGTGTGACACTGGCCTAATAGAAAATGAAAAAAAATTACACTAGAAAAATAATTATATTTTTGGGTTAGTTAAATTTAAACTAATATTGCTAGGGAGATATCAGTGGTGGCAGTAGTCACAGCATATGCTGTGAGCCTTAAACACACAGCTTAAAGCCAGGCAAATGCTAATAAAAAATAAACGGAAAAAAAAAAAAAACGGCACGAAATATAGCCCTAAAAAGGGCTTTTTGGGGTGCTGTGCTTGCAGCAGAGATGAGTGGAGTCCTTCTGGACTGTAAATACACTAGCCTAGCTATGTTTTTCCTATTAATGTCAGGAGCAAAAACACAACACGTCCTCTCATTAAGAAAGCAAGGTCGTTATGAGTCTAAAATGGCGGATTCCGAGTAGCTGGGAGTGTCTGTGAGGGAGTGTCTGATGTTGATTGGCTCTAATGTGTCAGGCTGCTGTGACATAAAGGGTCAACGTTTCCACAATGATGACACATAGGGGCGGATCGAACATCGCCATGTGTTCGCCCACAAACGCGAACAAGCTATGTTCGCTGTGAACCGTTCGCGGGCGAACAGTTCGGGACATCACTACCCAACATTACAACCCACCACCCACACACCCAACCCTACTCTAAAACCCACCCAATCCCCCCTTAATAAAACCTAACACTACCCCCTTGAAGATCACCCTACCTTGAGACGTCTTCACCCAACCGGGCCGAAGTGGTCCTCCAGAGGGGCAGAAGTCTTCATCTGATCCGTGCAGAAGAGGATCTCCAGACGGGCAGAAGTCTTCATCCAGATGGCATCTTCTATCTTCATCCATCCGACGAGGAGCGGGTCCATCTTGAAGACATCCGACGCGGAGCATCCATCCAGACCGACGACTACCCAACGAATGACGGTTCCTTTAAATGACGTCATCCAAGATGGCATCCCTTGAATTCCTATTAACTGATAGGATTCTCTCAGCCAATAGGATTGAGCTTGCATTCTATTGGCTGTTCCAATCAGCCAATAGAATGCAAGCTCAATCCTATTGGCTGATTGCATCAGCCAATAGGATTTTTCCTACCTTAATTCCAATTGGCTGATAGGTGGTGGGTTGTAACTAATGGATTTATAGCTAAAGGTAATAAGGAGGAAGCTTTAAATGACACTATGAATAAGGGGAGTCAGATAAATCTTAAAGATTTATTGAGAGTGAAACAAAATATTAGTAATAATTTAGATTCCAATAAAATTACTGACCCTAAATTTATATCCATGTTCAATATTAAACATCACTAATTACCACTGATCTTCTAGAAACACTGGAATATTCTACAACTAGATCTTTTCCCTAAAGATCAAATTGGGGACAAGCCTGAGTTCATTTGTAGGAAAAATAGAGATCTCAAAAAATCCCTAGCACCAACTAAATTAAGAAATAAAATGACTAAACCAGTTGGTGGTGGGAATGTCCAGGTTTATAAGAGCAATAAAATTGTGGAACTCATTACCAAAGGAGGAAGTGAATACCAATACCTTAGATTTATTAAAACATGGTTTGAGGGGGGCGGAGCTAACCGTAGTACAGAACAGAGGTGTTTACACGGAGCTCCAGACCTTAATCTATTAAATATAGTAGTAATATTCCTACTTTGAGCTAAATTTGTCTCCAGTTGGGGTATTAACCCTGTCTGACAATATCTCAATCCCCAAATTGAGTTCTGCAGAAAGTTAAGTGCTGCCCATAGAGACTTTTGGGACACCCGTGCAGCTAACCGCACCATAGCACACCGTCTGCTGAATCACTGGCTGCTGAGCTCCGGAGGGTCGGGGATCCGCTCTGGCGTACCATTACTTAAATTGAGGCAGAAATAATCCAGAGCAACAACAGAATGAGTGACTGAGACTCTGTGACTACAGTAAAACTCTGGGACCTACCCAGCCAGGACCGCTATTTACCCAGCTCAGACTGCGCCAAACAGGGAGCCAATTGAGGAGAGACATTATGGAGGGATGAAGACTGCAGGACGAGAGAAATTAGGAGTCCCTTAGAATACGGACCGCACCCGGTAGCCCTGTGGGCAGCTTGAACTCTTTCCTTTGGCGCGAACGGCGGCCATCTTGGATTCCTCAAGAGAGAAACGACAGTTGCAACTTGCGAGGCCGTATCCTTTCAGCAGACTTGACTTCTCTACCACCTTAGGCCTGCTGCTGGGAATATCCTGCCCTACGCTACCAGCTACACTTCAGAGATCCGACTTCCAAGGCTAAATGGGTGAGAGACAACCCTAACGCACCACACAAAATAAGAGAAGGGGCATACTCGTGGATTCCTTGTTTCTGGAGGGTCGGGGCTCCGCTCCGGAGACGGACACAGGCACAAGTTGCAAGGCACATCTGCACTGATTAGGGGCACCTGTTTAGGCAACTGTACTGCTGGGCATGGCAGGGCTACAATTCACTGAGGCCTTGGGGAAAAATTATTAAAGTAGGCCCTCTGCAACCTAGGCTAGTGCCGGAAATCCGGAGGGTCGGGGCTCTGCTCCGGAGCTGGGCTTAATTAGTAGGAAACACAGACTCCCTAGGCACATGCCGCATCCCTTGAGACACACCAGGCTGTAGACAATGATCAGGAGTGAAAACTTCTCACACCACCTGCAGAACAACCGTCACCCTACAAAACAGGGAACCACTCTAATACGCCACTACTCTATTGCCACGTGGGTGGTCTACCTCGCAAGATCCTTATGCCCACGCATTGACACTTTTTTTTTTAAATAGTGACAACAGTGGTCCCTGACTCTCTCGCTGCACGAGTGTGGGAGACTGGACCTGATAGCCCCATCCTGCCTGTACTTCACCGATTATAACCCTCTATCAAGAGTATCCCTCGCAAGTGAGTGAAAAACCATCCAGCGTACACACACTAAGGAACATCGCAGAGTCTGCACTTTACTTGATGCTCAGGTGAGGACCCTCACCCAGGCTTCCTATTAATAGACTTAACTAGGTCTTTTCACGGACCTTCCGCACCTTGGGGTCGGGGCTCCGCTCTGGTGCGGGCGCTCCTATTGTGGTGAGCAACTACCCAGTCCTTCAGCTGTGTGTTCCTGCTGCCCTACGCAGCTGACCTGGAATTAATCCTATACTACCATTCCAGAACACAAAATGGCAGCAGATGCACCATTAGGCTAAGCCTCACTCTGCGCCCTAACAAGCCCAATTACCTCTTTGCAGACCTCTGAATTTGGGGTGCAGTCTTTATCCTCTTGTGACCCCCTGACCGCCCTTTTCTGCACAGAGGATACCTGCCCACACCCCCCCCCCTCTTGGCCTTCACAAAGTCACGCAACCTCAAGAAAGCCTCAAGCCAACAAATCTATCAGAAAGCCCTTTTCTATATCGTCTTTCTCTCTGATGTGCCTACTCCCCGCCCCCATGGGGTAAAACCCAATGTCTAGGCCCTGCTGACCCCGGGATACACTTCTCACAGGGGAAGAACACAGTCATACGATAAAGCCTACCTTTTCGCAAATTCCTGGACCTTCTTTATACTCTCTTACAGCAATGTCCCAAGCATTTAAAAGAAAAGAAAAGGGAGCCACTGCACCAAAACATACAGTCGTTGAACACTTTCGCCATCAAGCAACGTCCACCCACACCTCTTCTGAGGATGAAGGCCTGGAGAATTTCAATACCCATCATTCCTAAAATCCCCCAGCAACAAAAAATCGACCTGAACCTCTCCACCACAATGAACCTCTTACTGTGGATTCTATAAAAGCACTCTTGGCGAACCACCACGATTCACTCTCCAAAAAATTTGATAAGAGCCATGCAGAGCTCAAAAAGGATTTTGCAGTTATTAGTGACAGAACTGGTACCCTTGGAATACCAGAAACAATAGGCCCTCAAGACCTAAAGGACTATCTCTTGGAACTTTTTACATCTGTGCTGGGCTCCACGAGTGACTCTGAGTCACTGATGTAGAGGGCTCATAGAGCACTACGCCCTAGGAATATGGAAGGAGATAAACCACTAGACGTCATCATCCGCCTCCATTACTTTACCTTCAGGGAAAAACTACTGAGGGCAGCGGCAAGAGAGGGAGCACTCACAGATAAGTTTGCAGACCTTCAGATATTCCCAGATCTCTACCCGCACACCCTCCAACTACGGTGGAACTTCCAGAGAGACAAAGGAATTAAATATAGATGGGGTTTTCCTGTCCAGTTGTTCATCATGAAAGATGGTCAGCAGTTTATTGCCTCATCCATACAACAAGCCAGAGAACTCCTGCAGAGATGGGATCACCTCCCGGACGATCCTGTGGCCCCTCCCACAGTGGCTCCCTTACAGAACCTGAAAGCATCAGCAGCTGAGTGGCGCCCCCTCCCGCAGAGACCCCTTTCACCTAATCAGAGATGCTCTGTAACGAAGAAGACCCTTCACCCTCTGCACAAAAGAAATAAAGGCCTACCTGTGATGACTTAGTCCAGTATCAGGACTCTCTATTCTTTGCTTCTCTCCCCTCTTCTCCCCTCCCCATGCCCCCTCCCTGCCTCTCCTCTACTCCCCTTCCCTCCCCACTTCTTCCTTTTCCCCTTTAGCCCTTCCCTTCCCCTCTACTTTTACTCTCTCATTGAGCTCACGGACCTTGGTCGCTTCTTACTTTTTTAAGAACTATCTGAGCTGACATGATAGATGGAAACCTCCACCCATGAAGAATGTGATTCCAGAGACTCCACATCAATACTGTAAAGTATCTTCTGTTTTAATATTGAATTATTTGTTCTGATGTTCCTAGTTACATGTTAACACCTGTTCTCCTATGCTGTTACTAGTGATCTAATCCCCCTCACAGAAATGTTTAATTGTACTTATGCATGGCAAGGGGTACCCCCAGAACACTAAAGGGAGATACATATTTTAGTTCTAACTGTATGAGAGCCCTAGAGTCATTCCCTCTCCTCTATGGTCCCCCTGCCTGAGGATCCCCTAACTTCGCCCCTGGGGCCTCCTATACCCTTGTCCATCCCGCCCTCTTTCCCTTATTTCCCTTGCTCCTGTCATCATTCATTCCCTTCCTTTCCCTTAGCCCTCTCCTCCCTCTGCCTTCCTCCTCCCCCCTCCATCTCTCTTCTCCCTTCCTCCACTTCTCTCCCTTTCCCTCTCTCCCCTTCTCCCTCCCTCTCTCCCCTTTTCCCTTCATCCTCTCCTTTCCCCCCTCCCCCTCTTCCCTCCCTTCCTCTCTTTCCCCATTCTCTCCACCATCCCTCATCCCCCTTACCTTTTTCTTCCCTCTCACTTTTTCCCCTCCTTCCCAGTAGGAGAGATAGGGACCTATTGACAAGATTATTAGTATATATCACCACTGCCCTATGCCGGGGGGGAGGAGGGGCGGGGGGGAGGTGACTGGATTTGTGTGCTGAGATTTGAGAGCTGAGTCCGATTACCTGGAAAATTTAAACTATTAATATGATTACTTGACTCTGTTAAAATGTTCATATTGTTAAGTTCACAGTGTTATCTTTATCCTTTCCCTACTTATTATACAGAGGTCCAGACCTCCACTTATCTTGACACATCACAGTACCCTTCTAGGAGTGACATTAACCCGACCACTCCCTTCATAGCCTCTGAAACCTAATTTCTTGAGCTTGACACACGCCCCCTGGTGAGATAGCAGATTGTATCTTATCAGACCAAGGGACAACCTAGGTTGCCCCTTCATGCTTAGACCCCGGGGTCTAGTGGGGCTACGGCACCTTATGTTATCTCCCCCCACACATGTTGAGTTGTGACCTCTTGTTAGAGTTCTAGAGGTCACTCATTACGAAAGTGACAAAATAGCGCTTTCCCCCCTTTCCTAACATACTTCTGTTCCCCTTAACCCCCTTCTACGGAAGAGCATTAAAATTGGAAACTTCAACTACTGGAACGTAAAAATCTCTCTCTCCTGGTCTCTTGCCTACCGCATACTTACAAACGAAGGTGACATCTTATATATGACTCTGACCTGGCCTCTAGAAGGCAAAATAGATCTGACACCCTAGCCCCACAAACTTCCCATAGCTTCCCCACGACCCTATCCCCCCTCCTCCTAGCCTTTGGGGGATGGTAGACATGAAGCCGACTAAGATGCTTCCCCTCAAACTTGTAACACTCAATGCCCAGGGCCTCAACTCCCCTACAAAACGAAGCCTCTTGCTCCATTATCTCCTCTGGCACAAAGTTAACATTGCCTTCTTGCAGGAAACCCACTGGCAGGAAGGCACCAGATTCCTTAGCAATTCGTCTTATTTCCCAGTATGCGAAACAGCAACATATGCAGAATAAAACGAGGTGTGGCAGTCCTGGTGCATAGAGTGGTCAAATGTGACATAGAATATAGGGAATCTGCCCCTGAAGGAAGATTCCTAATCATGGTATGTCGACTAAATGAAGTCTTGTGCACTCTGGTCTCTCTATACGCTCCTAATACCAAACAGATCCCTTTCCTCCGTTCCGCATCGAGAAGGTGAAGAGAGGTCATCTGATTATTGGAAGAGATTTAAACCTGGTCTGGGACCCCTCCCTGGATAAGAGATCGCCGGACAACCGTTCCCAAGTTAGAGGTGCTGCCTCTTTGTCAGCAGTCTTTCGGAAGCTGTGCTTCCATTGCAACCTCTATGACATATGGAGATGCCTGTCCCCGAGTGAAAGAGACTTCACCCATTACTCGAGTCCTCACAACTCTTATTCCCGGATTGATACCATCTTTTGTGATAACTGGACCCTGGATACCTGTCTCTCCTCCCACATCAGACCCTGCCCGTGGTCGGATCATGACCTAGTGGTGGTAACCTGCTCTTTCACTGCCTGCCCGGAAAGTCGCCCTCCGTGACAACTCCCGGAATACTTTATGTTGGATATTGAATTCCCGGAGATAGTTTGTATCATTGAGGACTTTTTTACACTTAATGATATGGGTGACACTAGCATTGCGACACTGTGGGCTTTCTTTAAAGCTTATATAAGAGGCTACTTTTTATCCAGAACAGCCCGGTCTAGGGATAAAAATAAAGCCCCATTGGCCAAACTCTACGCTGAGCTCAGAGAAGTGGAAAAAAACAATAACTTGCACCCCTCCCCCCAGTTTTCACAGCTGGTGGGACAAATACGTGAGGAGATAAATAGGAGGCAAAACAAGAAAGTCCAAACTAATCTACTCAAGTTAAAAGCAGCTCTACTACTACAAAGGCAACAAAGCCGATAGGCTTCTTGCAAACAAACTCCATTATCAAACTAAGCAGCGACGTATCTCGGCCATTAAGACTGAGGGTACCCCAGTCTACGCCCCTAAAGACATAGGCATAGCCTTCGCAAATTATTACCGTATCCTATACAACTTAGGAGCCAACCCTGATACCCCCAAGGTGAGCACTGTAGAAATTCAGAATTTTCTAGACTCACTCAACCTACCACGTCTCCCCCTGGAGGTGGAGACCGACCTTACACTCCCAATCTCCAATGAGGAGATTCTCTCAGCGGTGCGTTCCCTTAAGTCCGGTAAGGCCCCAGGGCCAGACGACTTTACTGCATTGTTTTATAAGACCTTTGCCTCTGAATTGACGCCACTTCTTACAAGGTTCTTCATTTAGGTAGGTAAACTGGGTTCTCTGGCTGGAGAGGCTAGCATCCTCACTATACCTAAGGAAGGAAAAGACCCAACCAGATGCGAAAGTTACAGGCCAATTTTGCTCATTAACATTGACATCAACGTATACGTGAAGGTGCTGGGTAATAGACAACTCATGTCCCAACTCTAGTCCACCTAGACCAGGTGGGGTTTGTCTTGGGCCGACAAGGCTCTGATAACACACGTAGGCTCTTTAACCTGTATACTGAATTGGCAGACATAGGCCTACCACTACTCACCCTGTCGATCGACGCAGAGAAAGCGTTTGACAGGGTGAGGTGGGATTATATGTTCTTGACCTTGAAAGCTTTTGGCCTATCAGCTACACTCTGCAAGGCCATAGGCACGCTCTACTCCAACCCTTCTGCCAAGGCGAGAGGGGTGGGCTTCACCTCTCCGCCTGTATTGATTACAAATGGCACGAGGCAGGGATGCCTGCTCTCCCCCATCCTCTACGCACTATTGAACCTCTGGTGGCTGCTATCAGACAATGGAGGGAGATACAGGGCCTTATATACCATGACTTGGAGCAGAAACTTGCCCTTTTTGCAGATGATCTTACTGTCTTCTTGTCAGACCCGCTGACCTCCCTGCCCCCCTTATTGTTCTACTGGACCTCTTCGGCTCTCTGTCATACTATAAAATTAATGTATCAAAAACTGAAGCATTTTCCATAGGACTACCACCTGGGGACCTTCAGAACCTACAGGGACTTTACCCCTTTAAGTGGTCAACTAGGGGGATTAAGCACCTTGGGGTCTTTCTTTCTCATGATAAAAATACGATAATGACAGACAACTACTCCCCCTTATTAAAAGAAGTGTACTCCCTTCTTGGGTCAAAAATATATGAGGAGGTTTCTTGGCTTGGACGAGTGGCCGCGGTCAAGATGATGATACTCCCTAAGATCACTTATCTTTTCCGTTGCCTCCCTCTCCTGGTACCCCAGGTTACCCTCATCCGCTTCCAATGACTTATTTCCAACTATGTGTGGAGAGGTGAGAGGCCTAGAGTAGTGGCTCATATCCTTCATAGGCCAGTGGAGAGAGGGGGTGTTGGCCTTCCACACGTTAGGCTCTATCACGAGGCTGCAATGATCACCCACGTGTCAGAATGGGGCTCTGAACTCCCACAGACCAGATGGCGTGAACTGGAACAAGCCTCCCTCCCGGCCCATATCAGGATTGAAGATCTCCTCTGGATGGTGACTCATGGGCTCCAACCACTGACTCTCCCTAACCTGATTGTGAGGGACTGCAGGAATGCAAGGTTGCGCCTACGCAACTGCAATAAAATCTCCCCCTATGCATCCCCAATTCAACCTGTCGCGAGCCTTCTTTTAACCCTTCCCAACTCCTATATCGGGATTTGGAGAACTTCGCAATTACAAACAATTGGCGACTTCTATTACAATGACAGCTTACTGAGCCAGGCAGACCTGATAGTGAAGAGAGAACTTCCACCCAAACTCCATTTTGACCTGACCAGACTGGGATCCCTACTTCAGGTCTGGGGTTTCCTTCCGGAGACAACTAGAGACCTAACAGCATGGGAAACCAGATGGGTAGCTAACCTCCAACACCATAAACCTCTTTCCTCCCACTACCAATATCTCTCAGATGAGGATTCGTCTTTCCAGACTGCCCACACTCTAGCGTGGGAGCGAGAATGGGGAAGGGAGTTTACAACCCAATAATGGCTACGTGCCATATCTACCACCAGGTCTGCCATACACTGCGTCAAGATGTATGAACTCTTCTATAAGCTTCTGACACAATGGCATCTGGTACCCACCAAATTACAAAAGTTCTACCCCACATGTTCGGGATTGTGCTGGAGGGGATGCGGGGAGAGGGGCGGCCCTACCCATATATGGTGGGATTGCCTTCTCCTTGAGAATTACTGGGCCAGGACGAGACACCTCTGCACCAGCCTAGGCCTTCCGAATGTCACGCTTCCTTCCATGGGACTGCTCCATAACGACATCCCGCGAATCCCTCCCCAAAGTCAGTGCCTACTGGTCTGCATTCTCCTCTCTGCCAAACTTCTAATAGCTAGAAATTGGAAGAAATCCCAACCCCCGAGGTGGAGAGGTGTTCTTGATGTAGTCGAATACCTCAGATCTATGGAGGGGGGGGTGTATCTGGCTAAGAAACAAAGGGGCGCATATGCATATGACTCAAAATTCTGCTGCCCCTTAAGAATCTGCTGCCCTAGGCACCGGCCTCGTTGGCCTATGCCTTAATACGCCCCTGAATGGCGATTAAAAATGGGACTTCTGAACAACCGGTGGCACGCCATTTTGCTAACTGTAACCATACGGTCAAAGACCTAAGGTACACTATTATTGACCATGTTCCCCTCTAAGTAGGGGAGGGGACCGAAATACCCTCCTGCTGAGGAAGGAAGCCCGGTGGACTTATGTTTTGGAGACCCTCATACCTAAAGGGCTAAATACACAACTAGATTGGCAGGTCTGTCTATGAAAGTTGCCCAGTGACCCTTTCTTTGATCTCTGATTGCATCTATTTGATCTCTGATTACATTTGTTGATCTGTGTTTACATCTTTTTGATCTCTGATTACATTTGATCTATTATATTTCTATATGAACATGTTTATTACACACATATATTCGCATATGATACCGGTATTTTTGTGGCCTTTGGATCCCTTTGTGGGATACAGGAATGCTAGATTTAATAATTGTTGGCCTCTTTAGGCTTTTTGTTATCTATGGCCAGCTTCCGATAGCAAGTCACTAATCTGAGTTTACAGCAGCACCATATGCTAACTTACTGCCGCGTTAGACTCTAACACCGTCGAATATTAACATGTAAATGTGTTAAGTGCACCATATAAACCAGCGAGTAATAGGAAGCTATGTGGTCTGGGGTGAGACAAAAATCAGCAGCGTGTTATATTTCCACACTGCAACACTAAACTTTAATAATCGTTAATGGATATTTAATATGCTATGTGCTTCGCTAGATCGAGCACTCTATAAATAGTTACTGTGGTGGTTTTTGCATACAGAACTACGTGCTCCTGTCACGACTGTGTATTACCTACAACCTTATATTTGATGGTTAGATGCTCATGGCACCGTTATATGTACCAGCCTTTTAATAAGTAATTTCCAAGTATCTTAGGTAATAGCGGCAGGACTCTGTGCCTTTGGCACGACTGTATATCCCCAAACCATCAGAGTTATGATTTGATAATCAATCCATACTTTCTTGTCCCTGGTACCTATAGTATTCAGTTTACTAGTAGATAATCCTGGTGATATCCTGAAATGTACTTACACAACTTTTAGCATGAATAAATAGTTACCAGTTTTTCTGGTTTAAGCACTATCCTAACATTATTAGTGCTTATAACACTGATACATGTATTTATAATGTTTTTTTATTTTTTGTCACAATAAAAGTTATATTTTAACTAATTATCAATAATCTTCATGCTAACGTATGATATAGCTACTCAGGCTCTTTAATAAGTGTGCCACACGATACCTCTCTTTTTTCTCAATAAATATTACCTAGTATATTCTGGTATCAGGCACTGCCCTACTGAGATACGTAGGTTTATCCTGTAGGGAATTTAAGAGCCCGACACTCGTTCCCACCTTCAATTCCCCCTAACAAAGGGAATTCCTGTTCCTCACACATAGATCAATAGATGCAATATACATATGATAGATACAAATTACATAGATCAATAGATGCAATATACGAATTACATAGATCAATAGATGCAATATACATATGATAGATACGAATTACATAGATCAATAGATGCAATATACATTTGATAGATACAAATTACAAAGATCAATAGATGCAATATACATTTGATAGATACGAATTACATAGATCAAAAGATGCAATATACATTTGATAGATACGAATTACATCGATCAATAGATGCAATAGATATTTGATAGATACGATTGATAGTTAGATAGATTCGATAGATAAATAAATAGATTTGATAGATATATAATTTCCCTGACAGAGTATAACAATAAGACATGCGGTCTGGGACCCGTGGTGTGTTAAGTAGTACTATTCTTAGCAGTTTACTACCTGTTACTCCCCCTATCGGGGGAGGTCTATATGGCCTGCATTTTTGGAACAGGGAGATGGAAGAAGATGATTGGTCTGTCCTCCTACTACAAATTTGGCCTAAACACAAGTGGCTGTCTCAAAACAGTCCGGCCATGAGATAGATAGATTTGATAGATATATAATTACCCTGACAAAGTATAACAATAAAACATGCGGTCTGGGACCCATGGTAACTAGGTTGTGTTAAGTAGTACTGTTCTTAGCAGTTTAATACCTGTTAATCCCCCTATCGGGGGAGGTCTATATGGCCTGCATGATTACCCTGACAAAGTATAACAACAAGACATGCGGTCTGGGACCCATGGTAACTAGGTTGTGTTAAGTAGTACTGTTCTTAGCAGTTTAATACCTGTTACTCCCCCTATCGGGAGAGGTCTATATGGCCTGCATGATTACCCTGACAAAGTATAACAACAAGACATGTGGTCTGGGACCCATGGTAACTAGGTTGTGTTAAGTAGTACTGTTCTTAGCAGTTTAATACCTGTTACTCCCCATATCGGGGGAGGTCTATATGGCCTGCATGATTACCCTGACAAAGTATAACAACAAGACATGCGGTCTGGGACCCATGGTAACTAGGTTGTGTTAAGTAGTACTATTCTTAGCACTTTAATCCCTGTTACTCCCCCTATCGGGGGAGGTCTATATGGCCTGCATGATTACCCTGACAAAGTATAACAACAAGACATGCGGTCTGGGACCCATGGTAACTAGGTTGTGTTAAGTAGTACTGTTCTTAGCAGTTTAATACCTGTTACTCCCCCTATCGGGGGAGGTCTATATGGCCTGCATGGTTACCCTGACAAAGTATAACAACAAGACATGCGGTCTGGGACCCATGGTAACTAGGTTGTGTTAAGTAGTACTATTCTTAGCACTTTAATCCCTGTAACTCCCCCTATCGGGGGAGGTCTATATGGCCTGCATGATATATAATTACCCTGACAAAGTATAACAATAAGACATGCGGTCTGGGACCCATGGTAACTAGGTTGTGTTAAGTAGCACTATTCTTAGCAGTTTAATCCCTTTTACTCCCCCTATCGGGGGAGGTCTATATGGCCTGCATGATATAATTACCCTTACAAAATATAACAATAAGACATGCGGTCTGAGACCCATGGTAAGGTTGTGTTAAGTTAAGTAGTACTATTCTTAGCAGTTTAATCCCTTTTACTCCCCCTATTGGGGGAGGTGGTCTATATGGCCTGCATGATATATAATTACCCTGACAAAGTATAACAATAAGACATGCGGTCTGGGACCGATGGTAATTAGGTTGTGTTAAGTAGTACTATTCTTAGCACTTTAATTCCTTTTACTCCCCCTATCGGGGGAGGTCTATATGGCCTGCCTGATTACCCTGACAAAGTATAACAATAAAACATGCGGTCTGGGACCCATGGTAAGGTTACTTCCTTTTGCACAATAGAGTACAGGTATGGCATCGATTTTAGGAACCCGGAGATAATTTTTAGGAACCGGGAGATGGAAAAAGATGCTTGGACACCCAGTACAGGTCGTTCTCCTTCAGCCTTTTTGTACGAGGGTCCCTGACCATCAACAGGCACAACAGCATGAAACACCACATATGCCATCCTTTTGCACAATAGAGTACAGGTATGGCATCGATTTTAGGAACCGGGAAATTGAACAAAAAACATGCTTGGACACCCAGTACAGGTCGTTCTCCTTCAGCCTTTTTATACTTGGGTCCCCGACCCTCAACAGGCACAACAGCATGAAATACCACATATGCCATCCTTTTGCACAATAGAGTACAGGCATGGCATCGATTTTAGGAACCCGGAGATAATTTTTAGGAACCGGGAAATTGAAAAAACATGCTTGGACACCCAGTACAGGTCGTTCTCCTTCAGCCTTTTTATACGAGGGTCCACCTCCCTCAACAGGCACAACAGCATGAAATACCACAACATATGCCATCCTTTTGCACAATCGAGTACAGGTATGGCATCGATTTTAGAAACCCGGAGACCATTTTTAGGAAGGAACCGGGAGATGGAAAAAGATGCTTTGACACCCAGTACAGGTTATTCTCCTTCAGCCTTTTTATACAATGGTCCACGACCCTCAACAGGCACAACAGCATGAAATAACCCATATGCCATCCTTTTGCACAATGGAGTACAGGTATGGCATCGATTTTAGGAACCGGGAGATGGAAAAAGATGCTTGGTCGGTCCTCCTACTTCAAATTTGGGGCACTGCGCGTACAATCTACTGTGCCACCAGATATGAGTGGTGTGTTAAGTAGTACTATTCTTAACAGTTTAATCACTGTTATGTGCCTTTTTTTTTTTTTGGTTTGGGTTTTGTAGCCACAGTGCAGCACCAGAGGCCAGAAAAATTAGGCATGTACAAATGCCTGAAAAATTAGGTATTGTTGCAGCCGCTGCTATAGCAGCGGCCAGAAAAATTGATGTTTGTTTGACAGTTAGAAAGTGACCTAAAACATTGCGGCTTGAACCCTAGTTGTTGGCGGATAAGTCACGCAAGTCATCCAGCATTTGAAGATAAAATACAGCAGCGTGTGTACCATTTGTAGCCCAAGGCAGCTTTTCATCTCATCATCCCTTTTTTACTCTAATGTATTGCACAATGTCAGTCCCTTCGGGATCCATCCCTCATTCATTTTAATAAAGGTGAGATAATCAAGACTTTTCTGACCTAGGCGACTTCTCTTCTCAGTGACAATACCTCCTGCTGCACTGAAGGTCCTTTCTGACAGGACACTTGAAGCGGGGCAGGCCAGAAGTTCGGGATAGCTCAGGCCACAGATCAAGCCTGCACATCCAGTAGTCAAGGGGTCCATCGCTCCTCAGAGTGTCGAGATCCGCAGTTAATGCGAGGTAGTCTGCTACCTGTCGGTTGAGTCTTTCTCTGAGGCTGGATCCCGAAGGGCTGTGGCTTTGCATAGGAGTTAAAAAGGTCCCCATGTCCTCCATCAACAACACGTCTGGAAAGCGTCCTGTCCTTGCCGGCGTGGTCGTGGGAGGAGGATTACTTTCATCTCTTCCCCTGTTAGATTCCCGTTGTGCTGTGACATCACCCTTATACACTGTGTAAAGCATACTTTTTAATTTATTTTTGAACTGCTCCATCCTTTCCGACTTGCGGGAATTCGGTAACATTTCAGTCACTTTATGCTTATACCAGGGGTCTAGTAGCGTGGACACCCAGTACAGGTCGTTCTCCTTCAGCTTTTTTTTACGAGGGTCCCTCAACAGGCACGACAGCATGAAAGACCCCATTTGCACAAGGTTGGATGCTGAGCTAATCATGTCCCGTTCCTCATCCTCACTGATCTCACTGAAGTTATCTTCTTCCCCCCAGCCACGTACAACACCACGGGAACCAGATAGGTGACAACAACGAGCACCCTGGGATGCCTGTTGTGCTTGGTCTTCCTCCTCCTCCTCAAAGCCACATTCCTCCTCTGACTCCTCTTCCTGCGTTGCCGCTGGTCCAGCAAGCGATGCTGATAAGGCTGTTTCTGGTGGTGATGGACACCACAACTCTTCCTCTTCCTCTTCACGCTCATCTACGGCCTGATCCAGCACTCTTCGCAGGGCACGCTCCAGGAAGAAAACAAATGGTATGATGTCGCTGATGGTGCCTTTGGTGCGACTGACTAGGTTTGTCACCTCCTCAAAAGGACGCATGAGCCTACAGGCATTGCGCATGAGCGTCCAGTAACGTGGCAAAAAAATCCCCAGCTCCCCAGAGGCTGTCCTAGCACCCTGGTCATACAAATACTCGTTAACAGCTTTTTCTTGTTGGAGCAGGCGGTCGAACATTAGGAGTGTTGAATTCCACCGTGTTGGGCTGTCGCAAATCAAGCGCCTCACTGGCAGGTTGTTTCACCGCTGGATATCTGACAAGTGCGCCATGGCCGTGTAGGAACGCCTGAAATGGCCACACACCTTCCTGGCCTGCTTCAGGACGTCCTGTAAGCCTGGGTACTCATGCACAAATCGCTGTACAATCAAATTACACACATGTGCCATGCACGGCACATGTGTCAACTTGCCCAATTTCAATGCCGCCACCAAATTACTTCCGTTGTCAGAAACAACTTTGCCAATCTCCAGTTGGTGCGGAGTTAGCCACTGATCCACCTGTGCGTTCAGGGCGGACAAGAGTGCTGGTGCGGTGTGACTCTCGGCTTTCAGGCAAGTCAACCCCAAGACGGCGTGACACTGCCGTATCCGGGATGTTGAATAGTACCTGGGGAGCTGGGGGGGTGCCGTTGATGTGGAGCAAGACGCAGCAGCAGAAGAGGACTCAGCCGAGGAAGAGGTTATGGAAGAGGATGGAGTAGGAGGAGTAGAGGAGGTAGCAGCAGGCCTGCCTTCAAGTCGTGGCGGTGTCACCAACTCCTCTGCAGAGCCACACATTCCATGCTTGTCAGCCATCAGCAGGTTTACCCAATGCGCAGTGTAGGTGATATACCTGCCCTGACCATGCTTTGCAGACCAGCTATCAGTGGTCAGATGGACCCTTGCCCCAACGCTGTGTGCCAGACATGCCATTACTTCCTTTCGCACAATCGAGTACAGGTTGGGGATTGCCTTTTGTGAAAAGAAATTTCGGCCGGGTACCTTCCACTGCGGTGTCCCAATAGCAACAAATTTTTTGAATGCCTCAGTCTCCACCAGCTTGTATGGTAAAAGCTGGCGGGCTAAGAGTTCAGACAAGCCAGCTGTCAGACACTGGGCAAGGGGGTGACTTTGGGAAATTGGCTTCTTACACTCAAACATGTCCTTGACAGACACCTGACTGTGGGCAGATGACCAGGAACTGCTACGTAAGAGAGACTGCCTGTCATTTTGTAAATGTACACTTACACTACTATTAAACAAATTATGCGTGGTGGCACTGGGCAAGTGGGCACAGTATACGCTGTGAGCCTGACACAAAAAAAGCAGACTGATATTTCACAGTCAAAAAAGTTTTTTTTTCTAAATATTTACAATACTGTTATAACAAATATGATTGGTGGCACTAGTTGGCAAGTTGGGCCTGGCACACACGCTGGCAGGCAGGCAACTTCAATTAGATTACACTAGCTGACTGATGTTTCACAGTCAAAAAAGTTTTTTTTTAAAATATTTACACTACTGTTATAACAAATATGATTGGTGGCACTAGTTGGCAAGTGGGACTGGCACACACGCTGGGAGGCAGGCAACTGCAATTAGATTACACTAGCTGACTGATGTTTCACAGTCAAAAAAGTTTTTTTTTTTAAATATTTACAATACTGTTATAACAAATATGATTGCTGGCACTAGTTGGCAAGTGGGCCTGGCACACACGCTGGCAGGCAGGCAACTTCAATTAGATGACACTAGCAGACTGATGCTTCACAGTCAAAAAAGTTTTTATTTTAAATATTTACACTACTGTTATAACAAATATGATTGGTGGCACTAGTTGGCAAGTGGGCCTGGCACACACGCTGGGAGTCAGGCAACTGCAATTAGATTACACTAGCTGACTGATGTTTCACAGTCAAAAAGTTTTTATTTTAAATATTTACACTACTGTTATAACAAATATGATTCGTGGCACTAGTTGGAAAGTGGGCCTGGCACACACGCTGGCAGACAGGCAACTGCAATTAAATAACACTAGCAGACTGATGTAAAAGTTTTTTTAAAAAAAGTTACACTAATGTTACAACAGATATAAGTGGTGGCACTGAGGATGGAAGTAGGCACAGTATATGCTGGCAGCCTGACACACAGGCTGGCACTAGTGGCAGTCTGGCCTGGCAACTAAAATTAAATAACACTAGAAGAGGACTGATGTAAAAGTTTTTTTTACAAAATTTAAACTAATGTTACACCAGATAGGAGTGGTGGCAATGAGGATGGAAGTAGGCACAGTATATGCTGGCAGCCTGACACACAGGCTGGCACTAGTGGCAGCCTGGCCTGGCAACTAAAATAAAATAACACTAGAAGAGGACTGATGTAAAAGTTTTTTTTTAAAAAAAATTACACTAATGTTACACCAGATATAAGTGGTGGAAAACATAGCTATTAATCACAGTTTATGATGTGGGCCTGACACACAGGCCTGATGGAAAATGAAATTAGATTACACTAGCAAAATGATGTAAAAGTTGTTTTTTTTTAATTTACACTAATGTTACACCAGACCAGATATCAGTGGTGGCACAGAGCAATTAATCACAGTATATGATGTGGGCCTGACACACAGGCCTGATAGAAAATGAAATTAGATTACACTAGCAAAATTATGTAAAAGTTTTTTTTTTTTTTAAATTTACACTAATGTTAAGCAGATATCAGTGGTGGCACTAATCACAGTATATGCTGTGAGCCTCACACACAGGCTGAAAGCCAGGCAAATGCAAATAAAATTACAAATAATAAAAAAAAAAAAAACGATTGAAGTTCTAGCCCTAAAAAGGGCTTTTTGGGCTGACGTTCTAGCCCTAAAAAGGGCTTTTTGGGGTGCTGTCCTTACAGCAGAGATCAGATGAGTCCTTCAGGACTGTAGTGGACACTGAATACACTAGCCTAGCTATCTATTTCCCTATAATATCAGCAGCAGCAACACTATACCTCCTCTCACTAACAATGCATGATCGATATGAATCTAAAATGGCTGCTCCCCAGGAGCTGTGAGGGTCTGTGAGGGAGTGTCTGCTGCTGATTGGCTAAAATGTGTCTGCAGACTGTGAGATACAGGGTCAAAGTTTCCTCAATGATGACGAATAGGGGGCGGATCGAACATCGCATATGTTCGCCTGCCGCGGCGAACGCGAACAAGCTAAGATCGCCGTGAACTGTTCTCCGGCGAACAGTTCGTGACATCACTAGGCACCTATGTCATTCTGCTAGCTTATTGGCCTTGAGTTAAGTGTATTTGGTATATATAGTTGGCCCCCATATAATTCCTTGTTTGCTAGGTGAATGTGACTTCTGACACGCACTCCCGATCTCTATTGCTGACAGGCACAATCATATTCCCCTGCTCGTGTCTACATGAGTATGTCTCTAAATTGCCCTTTATTTTTCACAATGATGTGTCATATATTTGTAACGATGTGCTACATTGGTTACGATGTGTATCTCCTCTGCTATACTGACATGGGTATTTGTTTACCAGGTTGCCATGGCAACTGGCCGGTTGCGCTCCTTTTGAATAATACAGTGTTCCCGGTCTTTTCTATAACTGGTTTTTCCCCCGGGTTCTGCACAATGCTAGGTCTAGTTTTGAATACCGGTAAGCTGACTTGTTTATTCTGCTTCTGATGCTTGGCCCATTTATTTTCTGTTAACCACTGTTAATTTCTACTGCAGGGCTATGTACACACATGTTTTTTCTGACACATAGTTTCAACATGTATCTATTATTGTATGCATACAAATCTGAGGACGCAGTGTTTCACACATATTCACATATGGATATTATACATTTACCATCTCATCTTTGAGCTGGTTGGCTGATTTGTAGATCACTGATGTTTCTCCTACTGGGATATGCTTTAGCTATGTGTTTATTATGTGCCTAATTTGAAATTTTTTGGATTTGATTTGTGGTTTTCAGATATGTGCTTAGATTTATTGCATTGATGCCTCCATTTTTCTGATTTAGTGTAATTTATCTGTATTCCTAAATGTATGTTTGATTAGGTCCTGCTGTTTCTTTTATTTTATTTTAATATTTTTTGCTTGGGCCAGCCTCATTCATTGCCAGGGGGGTGTCTCCACTTGTGGGTGGCACCTTACTCTGGAGAGCGTATCATTGGCTGACCTTTAAAACAAAACATAAAACAAACAAAAGCCTACTCCTTTTTAGGAGACTAACTATACATGCAATATTTCCTTACTAGCCAGTACTGGGCAGCTAAGCTGATCCCAGTTAACAAAACAAATCAAAATAAGCAGAATAGAGCAAAGTTTGCTCACCAGTCTCTTGTTTCTACCAGCTATAAATTCAGCCATGCAGCAAGGTCTCAAATCCTCCCTCTCTGGAGTAGCCTGCACAATGAGACACTGATTCACTCTACAGAACTGTTTATAAAGGATCCAAATTATTTAACCAGAATCAGCTGTGGTGAGCTACTAACAAATTAACACTTTGTTAGATGGGAAAAAGTGACCTTTCCAATCTCCTGCTAACATACACTCCTTCTCTCACCCTGTCACAATATATATATATATATATATATATATATATATATATATATATATATATATATATACTGTACATATTTCCCATTCCGATGTTCTTCACTTACAAGAAAATTTCCTTTTTATTCTTAAATAAATCTTTCTATATGTATGTGTATATACCTATACCTGCATATCTAATCATATAGATATATAGGTATTTCTTTCCTAAGATATGGTGAGTCCACAACTTGAGTAATTACTGTTGGGAATATCTCTCTTGGCCAGCGGGAGGAGGCAAAGAGCACCACAGTTAAACTGCTAAGTATCCCTTCCTTACCCACAACCCCCAGTCATTCTCTTTGCTTTTGGTGCATGGAGGAGGTGAAGTTTAGGTGTCTGAAGAAAATTTTTGATTTAATCTACAAGCAAGTTTTGGGGTATAGTCGTATTCCACATCATTCTTTGCAGTCAGGTAGTGGTGACTTTAAAGTAGTTAGGAACTTGTAAAGAGGTACTTACTGCGTTTTCCTAACAATTGCTGCCCTAGTTTAGAAAGTCAGAGTTGGCTACTCTGTTTTTTCTTTTTCAAAGGTATCTGTGAAGAACTGTGTCTTTTCATACCTTATAACTGTCTACATGCTGGACAGCGGAGGAGGTAAGTGCTTTTCCTTCCAGTTGGGGAGACCATGCACTTAACGAATTAAAAGACACTGCTTTTTTATTGGGACATAGATAATCCTGTTGTATGGGTTACACTGGAGCATGAAGCAGGCACTGTAGCATGTGTGAGACTAACATTTAAACGCTTTTAAAAAAAAAAGGGTAAAATGTTTTTATTAGGCTTTATTTTCTGACACATATTTACTTAATAAAACAATACAAGTTTAAAATGAAAGTAAGGCTGACTTTTTATTTTAGCAGTTTATTAATTTCCCATTTGCTTTAAAATAAAATGATGCAACATTTTAAACTGTCAGGTTTGAAAAACCGGATATTTCTGTTACTCAGTGTACCAGGAAGTGGTGCCTCTCTGTGTCACAGCAGTAATTTGAGCTCGGCAGTTGAGGTCACATAACCGGCTTTACTTCATAACGCTTCTGAGGAAAAAGTTGTTTTTCTCCATTTCTGGGTGATCCGGTCTTAATTGGTAGCGGTAAGGCACCATAGTAATTGAGGTGTGGGGTTGCCTGAGGGGTATTTTAGAAGTTTATTTGATGTTTATTAAATGTTGTTTCTTAAAGTGCCATAAAACAGGTTGAGATCTCTGCATATCCTAAAAGGGCTAATTAATTTAAAATACTTTGCATACAAAAATTGTTTAAAAATTGCTGGCAAGTATTTTAAAATAATTTTCAAAAATAAGCAAAATTAATTACATAGCTTAACTGCCTGGAGCAGCTAACTCCACCCCTCTTATCAGTGTTTAGACCCAGGCATTGTATTTCAACTGAGTTCACAACTTCTAGGCATGCTCCAGCAGATAATCCCTATTCACTTTTGTATTTTACCAAAAGAACAATAAACATAGATACAGCCATAAAAGGAATTGTGTGGGGGGAGTTAGAGCTTTACAATTCAGAAACTATAAATAAAGGGTTTATGGCGATGCACTGCAGTATAAATTTGCAGGTAAAGTAATAAAAGTACATAATATATTAGTTTGTCTCTATCCCAACTTGTTTTATGTCCCTTTATTACATAATTTTAGCTGGGGGATCGATCATAATTTGGAATAAAATGTAAAGTGAATATTTTCCTTGGCTTATTTTTATTGAATATTAAAATCTTTGAAACTTATCTGTACAAGTTTATTTACTGTTTCACATCATGTCTGATATGGAACAAGAGCCTGCTCTCATTCCAGAGAATAGAGTTAGATTAGTCGTCAAGGGACTCTCTCCCGTGGTGGATTTCTCAGGAACATCTGTCTCAAGGCACATGCTTTTGGAGACCTTCCTGGGTGATCGTGACCACAGACGCCAGCCTGCTGGGCTTGGGAGCAGTCTGGAACTCATTAAAAGCTCAGGGCCTTTGGACTCGGGAGGAGTCTGCTCTTCCCATCAACATCTTGGAGTTGAGGGCGATTTACAATGCTCTATTGGCTTGGCCTCAGTTGTCCTCATCCCAGTTTATCAGGTTCCAGTCAGACAACATAACCTCTGTGGCTTACATCAATCACCAGGGAGGAACTCAGAGTTCCTTAGCCATGAAGGAGGTTACTTGGATTCTTTAGTGGGGAAAGACCCACAATTGCTTTCTATCTACTATCCACATTCCAGGAGTAGACAACTGGGATGCAGATTTTCTGAGAATACAGAATTTTCATCCCAGGGAGTGGGAACTCCATCCGGAGGTGTTTTCCAGCTTAGTCCTCAAATGGGGGGTGTCGGAGTTAGATCTGAAGGCATCCCATCAGAACGCCAAGCTTCCAAGGTACGGTTCAAGGTCATGAGATCCGCAGGCCGTTCTGATAGATGCTCTGGTGGTTCCTTGAGTTTTCAGGTTGGCATACCTGTTTCCTCTGTTTGCTTTCCTTCCATGAGTCATTGCTCAAACAGGAGAGGGCGTCGGTAATTCTAAAAGCCCCTGCATGGCCTCACAGGATCTGGTTTGCAGACCTAGTGGAGATGTCATCTCTCCTACCTTGGAGACTACCTCTGAGGAAGGACCTCCTGATTCAGGGTCCCTTCCTTCATCCCAATCTCGTTTCTCTGAAGCTGACTGCTTGGAGATTAAACGCTTAATTCTGTCTAAGTGTGGTTTTTCTGAGTCGGTCATTGAGACCATGATTCAGGCTTGCAAGCCTGTTACTAGAAAGATTTACCATAAGATATGGCGTAAATATCTATTGGTGTGAATCCAATGGCTATTCTTGGAGTTGAATTAGAATTCCTAGAATGTTATCTTTTCTTCAGGAAGGCCTGGAGAAGGGATTGTCAGTCAGTATCCTGAAGGGTCAGATTTCTGCTTTAACTGTTTTACTACATAAACGTTTGGCGGATGTGCCAGATGTGCAATCTTTTTGTCAGGCCTAGTTTAAAATCAGACCTGCCTTGAAGTCTGTTGCCTCCTCCTTGGAGCCTTAACCTTGTTTTTAAAGTTTTACAGTTGGCTCTGTTTGAGCAGTAGCATTCCATAGACATTAAGTTGTTATCTTGGAAGGTTTTGTTTCTTGTTGCTATCTCTTCTGCTCAAAGAGTCTCTGCAGTGTGATTCCCCTTATCTTATTTTTCATGCCGATAAGGCGGTTCTTCGTACTAAGTTAGGTTTCCTTCCTAAAGCTGTTTCTTATAGAAATATCAATCAGGAAATTGTTGTCCCCTCTCTGTGTCCTAATCCTTCTTCTCCCAAAGAACATTTGTTACACAGTTTGGATGAAGCTTCTGTGGAACAACTTTGCAAGGCTGCAATTTGGTCTTCGCTACATACTTTTTCCAAATTTTACAAATTTGATACTTTGCCTTGGCTAAGGCTTCTTTTGGGAGAAAGGTTCTTCAAGCGGTGGTGCCTTCTGTTTAGGACTGCCTGTCTTGCCCCTCTCTATTTATCCGTGTCCTCTAGCTTGGGTATTGGTTCCCAACAGTAATTACTCAAGCTGTGGACTCACCATTTCTTAGGAAAGAAAAACAAAATGTATGCTTATCTGATAAATTTATTTATTTCTGGATATGGTGAGTCCACGGCCCCACACTTTATTTTAAGACAGTTGTTCTTTTGACTATAACCTCAGGCACCTCTACACCTTGTGTTTCTCCTTTTTCTCTATTTCCCTTCGGTCGAATGACTGGGGGTTGTGGGTAAGGGAGTGATACTTAGCAGTTTAACTGTGATGATCTTTGCCTCCTCCTCCTGGCTAGGAGAGATATTCCCAACAGTATTTACTCAAGCCGTGGACTCACCATATCCGGAAATAAATAAATGTATCAGGTAAGCATAAATTTAGTTTTTTTTACATGAACAGAATCAGATATATACAGTATATAGAAATATATATTTAATAATAAATTAATTTCGCAATTTAGATCTTATCGCGGTCTAGTTAGCGCTCATGAAAACTTAAATATTCTTATGAAATATTACATATAAAGGGCTATATTACTAGTGGCACAGAGACAGAGGAATAGAGAAAATGAGTGTATACAGATACAGCTGAGGATAAAATATATAGAATACTATCAACAGTGGTGGCTGGAAACATTACCCAAAGTGGATAGTACACATAGCTTCAACCAGCATAAACCCACCTAGTGAAAATCCTCTGAAATCGAACAGCCCCAAATCAAAACTGCATCGCAGGGTTCCTCCCTCCCTGGAGGCAGATTAAAAATTTGTTTTTTAATGAGGCTATGAGTAAGGCTCACGCCGAAACGCGTTAGCCATCTTTTGTCACTAGCTCCATGTGTTTTTCCACCTCCTTTGTATTGATTTTTGTCTTTTATTAGGGACACAGTTCCTGTGTATACTCTGTATACTTCGTGTTGTTACTATATACCCTGTTCATTAAATATATTGAAACGGCTATTATCAGGTGCTTCTGTTCTTCTATTTGTTAGATTACAAGTGGAGCACTATCGTTAGTGCAAGGAGCATAAACGCGATAACATTACATAAAATAAACCCTAACATTAAAAATAACAAAGAAATTACTCTTCAGACCTTCCTAACAGGCCACATTTTTTGGATATCTGAATTAGAGCACAAGTGAAATAATCAGCTGATTAGTAAACATTGTTAATTTACCTGCTCTCATCCAAGGTTTTCCAGAAAACCTCGACTGTTGGCGAGGCCCGCGGACAGGTTTGAAAACCAGTGCCCTAAAGTGATCAAGCTATTTTTCTTAAAAAAGCTTTAATTTCATTCTATTGGCTGATTTGAATTTGAACATGCAAAAATAAAAGGGGTATCTCTCATTCCAAATTTAGTGTGCAGCTGGTGACCGCATAAAGAGGACCTACGTGTTCATGCTCTGAAGAAGAAGACCACCGCTGCCGCCTCCACCGGGATGAAGATGAGAAGATGGACCACAGCCTGGATGAAGATGGAGTTCCGCCATCATCATCTTTGGTAAGTATGATCTTGGACTTTAGTGTTGGGGTTTTTTTTTTTTTTTTTTTTTTTTTTTTTTTTAGATTTTTTTTTTTATCTGGACAGAAAAAGAGCTAAATTCCCTTCACTACTTTTTAAAGTAGTTTTTTTTAAGATTGTTTTTTTTTGGGGGGGGGGTAATGTTAAAGGGTTGTAGCTTGATCACTTTAGGGCAATCCCCTTAAAAAGGCCCCTTTAAGGGTTATTTGTGTAGTTTTAGTTTTTGGAGTGTGTATTTGTGTGTGTGTGTGTGGGGGGGTATTAGAATAGGCAAATTTAGCAATGTTAGCTTTTTTTTATTTAAAGTAATGTAATTTTTTTTTGTAATGTTTTTTTTTAATTTTAATAGTAATGTTAGGATTATTTTAAAAGGAAGGAATAGATTATTTTTCTTTCACAGGTAAATTTTTATTTTTTTAAAGGTAGTTAGTTTTTTTTTTTGGTAAAGGTAGGGTTAGTCTTTTGGGTTAACTTAGGGGATGTTAGGTTATGGGGGTTAGATGTTAGTGGGTTATTTTGCGTTAAGGGGCTGGAAGTTTAGATATTAATAGTGTAGTGTTTTACTATGCATTGGGAAGCTGAGGGTTTAGGGGTTAATAGTGTAGTGTTTTACTATGTGCTAGGGTGCTGGCAGTTTAGGGGTTAATAGTGTAGTGGGGACTTTTTGGTTGGCTATGTAGCAGTTTAGGGTTTATTAAAGTAGGGGCTTATGGTGATTGGGTTTGCACAAGCAGGTTTTTTTTCCACTTTTTATTTCCATTGACTTCTGTGGGGGAAAAGGTTATTGCGCACGTCGGGTTAGCGCGAGCCCAATAACTTTTTATTTTCAGTTACTTTTGTAATACCAGTGAAAACTGACCAGCTCAAAAAAGGCTTACCATTAGCGCTCTAGCGAAAGCAATAATTTGCTATCCACTTGTTATCTAACCGAAAATATTTTTAAAAATGAATAAAAAAAATATAAAAATTTATTAAACATACTGTAATATATATATATATATATATATATATATATATATATATATATATATACACTATGGATTATGTAGAATATTCTACAGTAAGTTTAATAATTATTTAGAGTATGTTGTTATAGAAAGGCGTTTTCCTTGGGGGAGTTACTACAAATGCCCTACAAAAAGCCTTTCTAATGTCTATTGCTATAGTAACTTTTAGTGTTAGTATAGCGTTATTTATTTATTTATTTATTTATTTATTTATTTTAAAGGGGACTTTAGTTTAAGGATAGGAATAACTGGGGGGGGGGGGTTGGAGGGGTTGGTAGTGCATGTTTTTTTTTTTTGTAAGTGTTTGTTATTTTGTGTAACTTAGGGGGTGTTAGGTTAGGGGTCTTGGGGGGTTAGCTGTTAGGTAGTTAAGTAGTGTAGGGCTAGTTTGCATTGCGGGGTGTTGTCAGTTTAAGGATAATAGGTTAGGGGGTGATTGTGTTGAAAGGTTGTGGTGGTTTAGGGGTTAATAGGTTAGGAGGTGTTTGCGATGGGGTTATGGTGGTATAGCGGTTAACTGGTGTTTTAGGAAGTTTGCAGTGGGGATTAATAGGTTAGGAAGTTTTTTGCATTGGGTTATTGGTGGTATAGGGGTTAACAGGTTAAGAAATGTATTGCATTGGCCTATTTGCTGTATAGCGGTAAATAGATTAGGAAGCTTTTTGCAGTGGGCTATTATCAGTATAGGGGTTAGGTAATAGGTTAGGAAGTTTATTGTGGTGGCCTATTTGCGTTATAGGGGTTAATAGGCAAGTTTATTGCGGTGGGCTACTGGCAGTATAGGGGTTAATAGGCTAGGAAGTTTATTGCGGTGGGCTACTGGCAGTATAGGGGTTAATAGGCTAGGAAGATTATTGTGATGGGCTACTGCCAGTATAGGGGTTAATAGGCTAGGAAGTTTATTGCAGTGGGCTACTGGCAGTAAAGGGGTTAATAGGCTAGGAAGTTTATTGCGGTGGGCTACTGGCAGTATAGGGGTTAATAGGCTAGGAAGTTTATTGCAGTGGGCTACTGGCAGTATAGGGGTTAATAGGTTAAGAAGTTGATTGCAGTGGGCTATTGTCAGTATAGGGGTTAATAGGTTAAGAAGTTTATTGCAGTGGGCTACTGGCAGTATAGGGGTTAATAGGCTAGGAAGTTTATTGCTGTGGGCTACTGGCAGTATAGGGGTTAATAGGCTAGGAAGTTTATTGCATGGGCTACTGGCAGTATAGGGGTTAATAGGCTAGGAAGTTTATTGTGTGGGCTACTGGCAGTATAGGGGTTAATAGGCTAGGAAGTTTATTGCAGTGGGCTACTGGCAGTATAGGGGTTAATAGGCTAGGAAGTTTATTGCGGTGGGCTACTAGCAGTATAGGGGTTAATAGGCTAGGAAGTTTATTGCAGTGGGCTACTGGCAGTATAGGGGTTAATAGGCTAGGAAGTTTATTGCAGTGGGCTATTGGCAGTTTAGGGGTAAAGTAGTGCAGGGTTAGTTTGTGGTGGTGAGTTATGTTGGTTTAGGGGTACATAGGTATATTTATTAGGATGAGTGCTATATTTAAAAGGGATCCTTTGGTTTACATTGCCAATGTTGGTGCTCGGAATATTTTGCCAGCATTACCACCCATTGTGATGGATAGTAAAACGCCTCTCAGCGATGCTGCCTTTAAACAGTAATGTCGGTACTTTTTAAAATTTCGCCGGCATTCTCGACATTGCGTTAGATCCCTTTTGAATATGTCGCCACCTTTCAGCAGTTTAGATCATCAGGCTATAGAGAAAAATAGATTGAGAGAGAGAAAAGGAGGTTCTAAGGAAAGTAGATTTGAAAGAAGGGGCAAAGAGATGAGAGAAAACAAAGATAGAACAAGTTACAGAGGCATATAGAGATGAAACAGAAAAACATGGAAAGCAAGAGCAAGAATAATAAAACTAGAAAGATAGAAAAGAAGATACAGACAGAGGAACCAAAGGAGGAGAAGAGATATAGGTCCTAATGTTCTACAATTCTCCACTCTGGTGGAATTATCTCAAACATCTCCTTAGTACTGTAAAGTCCTTCAAAGAATATTAGAAAGGCAAATATTAGCTTGAGGGCTGTTTGTCTCACTATGCAGATTCTGGATGTACAGGAGAGACGCATGCATTGTAATTAGAGTTGTGCATAAGCTCCCATTTGATACATTCCAGCCCATTTAACATGAATTACCCAATAACAAACTTATAAATAAAGACACACAGAGCTGGGTGAAAGACCATTTTTTGAGGTTGTGTTTATTTAACAATAATAAAACAAAAATAAACTAAGACTTTTCTTGAAGTCCCTTAACTAGAGTTGGCGGCATATGAGGCAATATTAAACTCTATATAGCTAGGGGGGAACTTCCGGGCAGCGGCCATGTTTGGTCGCATAGCTGTGTGCTGCTACAGCTTTTTCCTGATAATAGTATAAATCTACCCTTTTATAGCTTGATCTATGTATTTATCTACAAGAAATGTGTAATATCTAGGAAGCTGCAACTTTTGATGCCTAAAGATACAGGACTCGCTGCTGGCACCAGCGCCTGGAGCTGCTATAAGATCGCTGCCTTTTCTATACCCCCGGCGGGTCGCCCTCGGCCCTGTCGTTAAGAGACATTGAGTGTATTTTACTGAGCAATGCCTGATGCGCTCCAGTAGTATAATTGCCTGTGGAGATGGCAATCAAAATATTGCGGGAGATTAATAATCTATTGACCCTACACCATGCCGCATTCACTAAGATTTTGTCGCTTACCTACTGCTCCACGCTACAGGACACAAACTCTAGAGAGCATGAGGCTGAGAACTTAAGGCAATCATTAGCTCCTGCTGATAAAGAGGAAGCGGTCTACGACAATGCAATTACAACCCAGGCTAAACAGAGTTCGAAGCCGGAGCCCTTGGATTGTCACATCAGAGCAACAGTGAGCCTTACGAATCCTCCTGTGGATCCCCATGCGTCAGCTTTTGGTGTTCCTCGTGAGTGCATCGCAGCAGAAGCAACGCTCCTAAATTCAGCAGGCAGCCCACGATGCCAGCCCTTCATACTACCTACTCGCTTGCAGCATCTTCGGATCCTTCTTCTGGAGCACTAACCGTGAGTGGAAGTAGATAACCGGCGTCACAGCCGACAAGCCCACACAGGCCATGAGATGCCAAAAACTCCTACCTTGACTCCCTCAGATCCGCTGAAATTTTCAGCTCATCCCTCCCGGACCAGGAGCAAAGAGCTAGGTCTTGATCCCCTGACACCTCCCTGGTATGGCTCTTTTTTAGACTGGAGCAGTTGGGTTAACTTTGTGAGTATTTTGGGTATAGGGTAGGCCAGCAAGACTAATTGTCCACTATCTTCCAAGTACTGGCCACTATACCGACATTTCCCAAAATGTCTATTAACTTTAGTTTAAGACTTTTCTTTTTTGAATGACGACAAATCAGTCTGAACTCTTTTTGCCAGTAAGCTTTGATTGCTGATAAGGGTCAGCACACATTTTGACTATTGCCTAATTTAGAATATGTAAGATGTTTATTAGAAGTTGAAAGTTAATTTCTATTTTGTCTACTGTTATAATGCTTTGTGGATGCCTTAATTGTGCATATAAATCAGCATACTTCTACAATGTATGATAGACTGCAAATTTTATAGCTGTTTGCTGTGTCCCTTTAGGAGAGAGGTGACTTAACAAAGGGTCAGTTCCCTTAGTATCTGTAATATGCCAAAATAGCAGCTAAGTAGCCACACAATTTAACTATGCCGTCATTACATAACCAGATAGGGACTTAGAGTTTCTCAACTTTATTCCAGGTAGAGTCGCTTTATAATTAAACTTTGAGCCTTGCTGTCTGCGGCCGGGACATTAGGACTTATACCTAGTTTGCTAATTGCTTTGGTAACATAACCTACCTTAGAATGACCTGCACTTGGAATAGGCTCCCTTGAGACCCTTGACCATCCTATACTTGTCTAGCTTAGTCCCTCTATGCTAAATTCATGCAAACTTATTACCACAAAGTTTATTTGCCATTTACTCAAATACTGGTATATAAAGCTTCTTGTTAAAAATATATGAATGACACATAAAGTCTTACTAAGACCTTTTGGAGCACTGGCTGTAGAACATATTTTACCCCTCTCTTCCACTTGCAGTTATTTTAGATTATTATTTTCTCCACAGGTTTTCACATATATATGTATCCCACATATATTCAGCGCTTTTAGAAAAATATTGCCTAATTGTAGCACAGTTATCTAGTAATCGGCTAAGAGTCCGTATCCAGCCCCTTATTATAACCCTCCATGCATTAGTTTAATAAGTATAAAGCCCAAATAATGGCTCAGCATCTCACAGGAGGCTTCCATGGTTTGTTAACAAAATAATAATAAGAAAAATGAGGCTCACTACCGGGATCCATGAGTGGTCCCCTAATGTACATGAATGTCTTCTGTAGCTCTGTATATCTTATAACATTAAGTTGTCCAAATGTGGCCTGCTATTTCAAATAGAAGACCTACAGTTCATTTGGCAAGTCAGATGTTTACTATATAGCTTTAGTCTTTGTTGCCTACTTATGCTGTACAAACCTTGTCCAATTATTATTTGATGTACATTAGAAAGCCATTTCGGTTTTCTTCCGTGTAAACTGTACTGAAATATATTGCTGTTATTGTGCCATCAACTGAACCTCAATAAAAACTTAAAAAAAAAAAACTCTATATAGCTAGAGGTCAGGGCCCGGCTTTACGTCTGGGTAGGCCTGAATGACAGCCCCAAATATTATAGTATCAGGCTGCCTAAGGGTTCTTCAGTCAGCAGACCTAACTCGACTGTCACCCCTTTGGACCCTGTAATCAAAGATTGGCCCATGACCTCCTCCTGGCCCATTAAAAAATAAAAAAAGCCCTGATCTAAAAAAAAACACCCCAAAAAAAACACACTTACCCCAAAAAATGTACTCACTGTTCCTGAAGTCTGGGCATCCATCTTCTTCCAGACGGAGAAAAGTCTTCATCCAGGCGGATCCGTCTTCATCCATTGCGGTACCTTCTATCTTCTTCCCGGAGGTGCGGAGCGGTCTCCTGAGGGGTACCTTGCATTTAATCTTCGGTGTGCGACGGACAATCACATGAAGAGGACCTCCATGTTGCCAAAGACTGCCGCCACTGAAGATCACTCCGTGCCTCAGAAGACCGCTCTGCTCCTCCGGGAAGAAGATAGAAGATGGTCCCGCCATGGATGAAGATGGATCCGCCTGGATGAAGACTTTTCTCCGCCTAGAAGAAGAAGATGGATGTCCGGACTTCAGGAACAGTGAGTACAGATTTTGGGGATAGTGTTAATTTTTTTGTTTGTTTTTTTGGGGGTGTTTTTTTTTTTAGATTAGGGCTTTTTTTAACTTCTTTACAAAAAGAGCAAAAGAGCTGATTGCCCTTTTAGGGGCAATGTCCATACAAATGACCCAATGGGTAAATTAGATTTTTTTAGAGCTAGGTCTTTTTTATTTTGGGGGGTTGGGTGGGTGGTTTTCTTGTTTTTATAGGGGTATTAGATTAGGTTTAAAATTTTTTATTTTGGATAACTTCATTTATTTTTTCTGTAATTTTAGAATTTAGATTTTGTTTTTTTTAATTTAATTTTAGAATATTAGATTTAGTTTTTTTAGTTTAATCTTAGTTGTTTTTTTAATTTAATTTTAGGATTTTTTATTTTAATTTTAAGTTAGGATTTTTTTATTTTGGTAATTTTTAATTTATTTTTTAAGAGGATAGTGTTTTTTTATTTTATGTAATTGGGGTTAATTTAGGGGGTGTTAGGTTAGGGGGCTTAGTGATTAGATTAATACTTTGCGTTGTGGGGGGGTGGCGGTTTAGGGGTTAATAGGTTAATTAGGTAGATTGTGTTATGGTGATATGGAGGTTTAGAGATTAATAGGTTAATTAGCTAGATTGCGTTGTGGGGGGTTGGCGATTTAGGGGTTAATAGTTTAAATATGTAGTTTGCAATGTGGGGGGTTGGCGGATTAAGGGTTAATAGTATAATTAGATACTTTGTGTTGTGGGTGGGTGGCGGTTTATGGGTTAGTACATTTATTAGGTACTTTGTGATGTGGGGGTTGGCAGATTAGGGTTAATACATTTTATTTAGTTATTTCGGTGGGGGGATGGTGGTTGACAGGTAGATATTGCGCATGCATTAGATGTTTGTTAATACTTCTAGGCAGTTACGATAGTTTCATACTACGATAGTTTCATGCACCTGCCTATGTGTGGCAAAGTGAATATGGAGTAAAATTTCTAAATTTTTGCCGCGTAAGTCCTTGCGTTGAATATGTGATACCGACTTGCTACGCTGGTTCTATGTTAGTTTATTGAAGTAAAAATAGTGGGCGACGGGTTAAATATACGCATTTGTATGCGGTGCTGTATATGTGATCGCAACATCCGTCCAAAAATAGCCGACACCGGCTTTTGCGGGCGACTCCGCATATGTAATCGGGCCCTATTTGTTTAGTTGTACTGTTTTAAGCTTTACAAAAAAAAAACTTATTACGTACTATTTGTATATATCTCATACAGTATTATTAAATGTAATATTAATAAAGTTCTTTCATTTCTGTAAAATAAAATTCTTAATTCTTCATAAAAGGATTTTTTATATGTTCTGTAGCTATTGTTAGCATTAAATAAACAATTCTTTTAATTTTTTTAAATGTTTAATGTAAGTTTTGAGTTAACATTCGTAGCATATTCTGCTGTCTGTTGAAAATAATGGTGGTGGTTAAATATTTGTTATTGAATATTCATCTAAAATGAATGAGCAAATGGACAAATTTCAGACTAAACAATCAAAATTGAACTAAACAAATATTTCAGACGAAACTCATTTTTTTGACGGTGCACATGTCTTTATGCTTAAAAAGAAAGATAGAGGAAGAAAGAGAAATACCTAGAACAGAGCATTTTTTTAAGAAAAAAAAAATACAACACAATATAGAACAGTTAAAGGGACAGTCAAGTCCAAGAAAAACGTTTGATTCAGATAGGGCATGCAATATTAAAGGGACAGTCAACACCAGAATTTATGTTGTTTAAAAATAAATATAATCCCTTTATTACCCATTCCCCAGTTTTACATAACCAACACTGTTATAGAAATACACTTTTTACCTCTGTGATTAACTTGTATCTAAGCCTCTGCAGACTGCCCCCTTATTTTAGTTCTTTTGACAGATTTGCTTTTTAGCCAATCAGTGCTCACTCCAGGGTAACTTCACGTGCATGAGCTCAATGTTATCTATATGAAACACATGAACTAATGCCCTCTAGTGGTCAAAATGCATTCCGATTAGAGGCAGTCTTCAAGGTCTCTCAGAAATTAGCATTTGAACCTCCTAGAATTAGCTGTCAACTAAGAATACCAGGAGAACAAAGCAAAATTGGTGAAAAAAGTAAATTAGAAAGTTGTTTAAAATTACATTCCCTATTTAAATCATGAAAGTTTTTTTTGGACTTGACTGCCCCTTTAAACAACTTTCCAATTTACTTTTATCACCAATTATGCTTTGTTCTCTTGGTATTCTTAGTTGAAAGCTAAACCTAGGGGGTTCATATGCTAATTTCTTAGACCTTGAAGGCCGCCTCTGCATTTGACATTTTTTCACCACTAGAGGGCATTAGTTCATGTGTTTCATATAGATAACACTGAGCTCATGCACATGAATTTACCGAGGAGTGAGCACTAATTGGCTAAAATGCAAGTCTGTCAGAAGAACTGAAATAAGGGGCAGTCTGCAGAGGCTAAACGTGTATTATTATAACTGTGTTGGTTATGCAAAACTGAGGAATGGGTAATTAAGGGATTATTTATCTTTTAAAACAACAAACATTCTGGTGTAGACTGTCCCTTTAGGTTCATACATACTTGCAACAACAGGAATTCAGTTGTGAAGATTCTGTAACTCCCACAAAGATTGAATGTCCTATTTTCCCCATGGCTCTTGGAAGAATTTCAGTTGCATGAATAGAAAATCATTCGTGTGAAGAACACAGGAGAATTGTATGCTCAGTTTTGTTTAGGGGAATTCATTACAATAATTACTTGGGGAATTTAGTTTTAGAAATATGGGGCAATCTAAGCAACTTTCTTTTTCATAATATAGCCATGACAAAGAATGCACACAGACATAGCATGTTTTTGTGCAGAGGTTAATAAAATATGCCGTTTTTAAACCAGCTCTTTTGTAGTTAATAATGCCTTTTATTTTCCTTTTTTTAATTTAAATAATCTTTATTGAAATTTAAAGAAGTGCACAGAAAACATAGCATAATATAATGCTTAACAAGTAAAACACATCAAAAATATTACAGGGACAGTCTACAACATTAGCGCTGCGGAATCTGTTGGCACTCTACAAATAACCGATAATAATAATAATAACAGAATTTTTATTGTTTTAAAAGATAGATAATCCCTTTATTACCCATTCCCCAGTTTTACATAACCAACATAGTTATATTAATATACTTTTTCCCTCTGTGATTACATTGTATCTGTGAACAAGAAACCTGTGAGGTGTAGGAAAGCTCTGTACATGTGAAGAAGAGAACTTTGAGGTTTGGGAAAGCACTGTGCATGTGAAGAAGAGACCTGTGAGGTTAGGAAAGCTCTGTACATGTGAAGAAGAGACATGTGAGGTTTGGGAAAGCTCTGTATGTGTGAAGAAGTGACCTGTGAGGCTAGGAAAGCTCTGTACATGTTAAGAAGAAACCTGTGAGGTGTAGGAAAGCTCTGTACATGTGAAGAAGAGACCTGTGAGGTTTGGGAAAGCACTCTGCATGTGAAGAAGAGACCTGTGAGGTTAGGAAAGCTCTGTACATGTGAGGAAGAGACCTGTGAGGTTAGGAAAGCTCTGTACATGTGAAGAAGAGACATGTGAGGTTTGAGGTTTGGGAAAGCTCTGTACATGTAAAGAAGAGACCTGTGAGGTTAGGAAAGCTCTGTACATGTGAAGAAAAGCCCTGTGAGGTTTGGGAAAGCTCTGTATGTGTGAAGAAGTGACGTGTGTGGCTAGGAAAGCTCTGTACATGTGAAGAAGAGACCTGTGAGATTTGGGAAAGCTCTGTATGTGTGAAGAAGAGTCCTGTGAGGTTTGGGAAAGCTCTGTACATGTGAAGAAAAGACCTGTGAGGTTAGGAAAGCTCTGTACATGTGAAGAAGAGACCTGTGAGGTTTATGAAAGTTCTGTACATGTGAAGAAGAGACCTGTGAGGTTAGGGAAAGCTCTGTACATGTGAAGAAGAGACCTGTGAGGTTAGGGAAAGCTCTGTACATGTGAAGAAGATACCTGTGAGGTTTAGGAAAGCTCTGTACATGTGAAGAAGAGACCTGTGAGGTTAGGAAAGCTTTGTACATGTGAAGAAGAGACCTGTGAGGTAAGGAAAGCTCTGTTCATGTAAAGAAGAGCAAAGGCAAAGGAGAAGTGGTTACACTTGTAACCGTGTGTAAGTAAAAATAGCCAAGCCAGGCACCGGGACTTAGGTCGATAAACACACCCCCAAACAGTACATATGTGAGCCAATATAAGAGGTGTACCTTGAGCACTGAAGGGAGAAATCCTGTGTATACACGGAGCGATATCCGATGGCAGCGTGTCTGCCGACTTCTCTAGCTTCCGCCTCTATGCAAAACCCGGTCTGCAGCTCTGTAAACGTCATCACATAGGGAATCTATCACATAGGGAGTCTATTGTGGTTTCTTCATATTCATGTAGCATAGTTATAAATCTTATATTCCTTGTATATTCACATATATAACATCAAATTTGTGTACACTATATTTCTGCCTTCCTTTTATATACATCAGCTTAATTTGTATATGGGTGTATATGAAAGTATCCCCATGTACTTTTATACATGTGCTATATGTATATACATCTGTCCCCTTTTTTCCTCTATCCGTTTCAGCTTTGTTTCTTTTCTCCTTTTCTCCTTTTCTTTTTTCTTTTTTCTTTCTCTACGGATTTCTTTCTTCCTTTTCTTCTCTTTTCTTTTCTTCTCTTCTCTTTATTCTTCTTTTCTCCTCTCTTTCCCTTAGCGACAGTGCGAGTTTAAGCTTCAATGTGGGCATATCAGCTTACTGTTTACATGTTCACATCAGTTATCATATTATTATGTTACATTGACTTTTGTTTCGTATATTGTGGTTATATACAACCTCTAATGTGAGCATTCTAAGCATCCCTAGTCCACTACGAGTCTACATTACCTATATCGCTGCTAGTCTGTCCCTTTAATTCATGTGCTGTCCTTTCAGTCTCTTTCCTCTTTCCTATCCTTATTTCTTATTTCTTTTACTATTTTTCTCTTTCTCTTTATACTTTTACTTCTCGTATTTCTCTCTTCATATCAAACACCCCTTGCTCTAATATATTATGACATGTATAGGGTTAACTTCTATGTGCATGCTAGGTGTGTTGAAATGGGCGTACATTTTTTCCTTGTAAGTGTTTTAGCCAATTGAATTACTTCTCACCCTTTTTAAAGATCACACAGGTATAGCACCTTAGGCTATGATTACGGCATTTAGCCGAAACATGTAAGCCACTGGTGCTACGCTCATTTCTCCACTCTTTTTCTGGCTGAGTTTGTGTCCGTGTGAGCTGCGACTCACTTGAACTTCACTTTTAAAGAATCGAATAAAGAATCTGTTTTATTTCAACCTGGGACTCCATCCTTTGTTCCGTGATGCTTTGACCAGCTATTGAGTCCAGGTTACTACTCCTCACTAACCGCTGGGCCGGGTGAATATACAGATCGTCAACACACACACCCCCTCCTTACGTCATGCGGTGACGTTTACAGAGCTGCAGACCGGGTTTTGCATAGAGGCGGAAGCTAGAGAAGTCGGCAGACACGCTGCCATCGGATATCGCTCCGTGTATACACAGGATTTCTCCCTTCAGTGCTCAAGGTACACCTCTTATATTGGCTCACATATGTACTGTTTGGGGGTGTGTTTATCGACCTAAGTCCCGGTGCCTGGCTTGGCTATTTTTACTTACACACGGTTACAAGTGTAACCACTTCTCCTTTGCCTTTGCTACTTTATGGGTATTAACTGGTGATACCCGGGATTTCACTTTAAGCCATATGTGTGATAAATGCCAGCGGTTATATCCTTCAATCTGTTTGATGGGACATTTTTACACTGAGATACAAATCTGAGGAGTTTTCAATTTCTACCTTGTTCCATATAACATAGAACATGGAAGGCACTACTCAGCCACAGTTTTATTCCCTCATGTCAGCCTCAGCAAGGGTTCATACAGAGACTGAATGTGCTAAGATTTTTTCTGACGATCAAGGGACTTTATCCTTATCTACACTGTTTGAATCCCTGGAAAATCTTCTATTTAAGGAAATTAAAGCACAATGGGACATTTGGACATTCCAATCCTATATAAAAGCTAAAATGATCCCAAGGGGTCTGCGAATTTTAAAGTTTCCTACTTTTGAAGTTGATATAAATGATAATGATTTTGTGAATGCATGGAATAATGTACTATCAGATTGTTCATTACAACTTATGCAATTATTAATCCAAATTAGAACACAACATCTTAATGACACCAAAAGTGAGATTGATATATTACAACTTGAACTTAACAAACGTAGTACAGATCCTGACTTTTCCAGATTTGATGCTATTCTACAAACATCTCTAGCTAAGGGTAAACAAGTGATAATGGAAAATAAACATGTTAAATTCATTAGAGATAAAACAGACTACTCTAAAGATTCGGTCTACCTGTGGAATAAGAAACAACGTAGGGAATATAGACGCAATACACCTAAATCAAATAAACAGAAAAATAAACGCAGAAATCGCAATAGACACAACAAATCTGTAACCTTTACAGATAGTGATACAGACAGATCTGACAAATCCTCTGATGAAAATCTCTCTGCAAGTGAGGAAGAGGTAGATACATTGACACGAACTAACACAATAACTAATCAACAGCCAAGTATATTAAAAACAGCTCCTCCACTCACATCTCTTACAAATGGTACCGCACAGGGCACAAACCCTATAGACAAAAAACAAATGGGTGCATCCAACACTAAATATGTTGCGACCAATACAAATATTCATTCATATACTCCTTACACACATATGAGTACTAACAATAGTATGTGCGACCAATCAACCTTGGAACAGGTTTTTCCCTTAGGACAGATGCCACAGGGGATAGGGGTTCCACGGCACTCCAATCTACAAAACCAAGACAGGTATCCAGTGAGAGGAAACCGCACTCAAACGAAATACAAGTAGATTCAGTTATCAATCTATCTTCCCTTCAGCTCAACAAAGATCAGCTAGAATTGCTTAGCCTAGGACTAGGTTTTGCCCCTACAGCTAAATTTGACTTATTCCAGACAATGATAGATGTTAATCGTCTCATTAGAAATATCACTCTAAAAAAGCACTTTACATCCAACACCTCTGAATGCATATCCTATAACGATAGCACAGTCTCTAACTCACACATTACGGAGTCCTTCACTGAGGCCTGTGATGTCTTAAATTTACAACACTTATACTCTGAATCTTCTTCCAGTCAGGGAACCATCAACAATGCTGCCACCTTTAAGGACAAGTCTAAATTCTATCCCATCCAGTCCAGAGGACAAATTATAGAGACATTTCACTCCCGGGTAGAACGAGATCTACAGACTCTTAATGATCATTCTACAGGTTACACCCAAAATTTGCCCATTAGACTAAAAAAGGCTATGAGTACTTTACAAAATAACACAAATATTGTCATACGCCCGGCTGATAAAGGTGGCAGTATTGTTGTCCTAAATAGATCTGATTATGTGGCAGAAGCCCATCGCCAATTGGACAATCCTCAAGAGTACACTCCCCTTACGACAAATCCCACAGCTAGATTTACAAAGGATCTCCTTGGGATTTTGGATGACGGTGTTGAACATGGGTTTCTAAATGAACAAACTGCTTCATTTTTATATGTACAACATCCAAAGACACCCATGTTCCACCTTTTTCCAAAAGTCCATAAATCCTTAATTAATGTTAAGGGTCGCCCCATTGTTAGTGGGGTTGATTCCCTACTAGAAAGACTTTCATCCTGGCTTGACAGTATTCTGCAACCTTTGGTGAACACCTTACCATCCTTTACCAAGGATACAAAACATATTATTAACCTATTGGCTAAACATAAGTGGAATGACAACTATATATGGGTTACAATAGATGCAGTCTCCTTGTACTCTTCCATACCCCACACAGAAGGCATTATGGCTATAAAATTCTTTTTAGCAAACTATACAGATTACACTGAGAACTTTCAAAGCTTTATCATTCGTGTATTAGAATTTTTACTCACTCACAATTTCTTTTGTTTTGAGTCAAACTTCTATCTTCAGAAAAGGGGTACAGCAATGGGGGCAAAATTTGCCCCCTCATATGCTAATCTCTACCTAGGCTTCTGGGAGATTAACTGCATCTATGGAGATACTAATCCCTACAGGTCTTCTATATATTTCTATAAGAGATATATAGATGACCTGTTATGTATTTGGTCTGGTTCTTTAGAAGATGTGCCCAAATTTGTATCTTGGCTGAATCAGAATGAGTTGAACCTCAGTTTCACCTTCATCTCTGATCCAGTCAATATAGACTATCTTGACCTCACACTTACTGGTAATTGTAATGGCACTATTTCTACCAAGGTTTTCCGTAAACCAATATCAGGTAATACACTTCTACATGCCACTTCTTGTCATCCTACCAACACCGCTTATGCTGTGGCGAAAGGCCAATTTATGCGCATCAAAAGGAATTGTAGTAGGGAGGAAGATTTTGAACATGAAGCTAGCCTATTGGAAAATAGACTAAGATCGAGAAAATATTCTAAACGACACATTAAACAGGCAAGACAACAAGTTAACCTTATTCCAAGAGAGTCAATGCTACTTGATAAATGCAAGAATACTAAAAGCAATTTTCAGGGTATTCACTTTGTTACAGAGTACAGTGCTCAATACCCCGAGGTTTGCAATATTATCAAGAGGCATTTTCCTCTTCTAATTGCAGACGACAAGCTCACAGATGTAGTGAAAAATGGCATCAGATGCTCTTACAAAAAATGTGCCACTTTGGCTTCAATTCTATCACCTACACAACTCAGATCTACCACACAACATACTAGCTCTTGGTTGAGACATCAGGGCATGTATAGATGTGGCCACAAAAAGTGTAAGCCATGTGACTATGCACAAATTACGACAGAGTTCAGATCAACTGTAACAGGGACTGTTTATCCTATAAAATCCTGTTTAAATTGTACCAGCACCAATGTCATATATCTTGTCACCTGCATTCTTTGCAATATTCAATATGTTGGTCTCACGTCTAGGGATGTTAACTCTAGAATAAGAGAACATATCTCCTCCCTAACTAGGGGTACGGCTACGACTCCTTTAGTGCAACATTTTGCCACCAAACACAACTGCTGCCTTAATTCGTTCAGGTGGGCAGCTATTGAAAAAGCCAAGGTCCCTATGAGAGGGGGAGATATAGATAAAGTTCTAGCGAAACGTGAAACCTTTTGGATTTTCCAGTTAAAAACCAGGCTTCCCCAAGGGCTAAACTCCAAATTTGATCTGATCAACTTTTGGGAGTAAATTTACATATGTCAATATATAGGTCAATTTATAATATATATACATAAAATTTTTTTCTATTGTCCTATTAATTTGCATTGGCATATCCCTTTAGTCCTATATTCCCTGACAGTCTTCATAGGTGTCTAATTGTAGATACATGTGTACACAATTTTCTCTTCTTCTCTATATTCTCAAATTTGATGTTGCTCATGAACACATGTTTTGAATGCTTGTATTGCATGTATTATATGTTATATATAGTGTAGCTACAGCTGCATAATCTATCACATAGGGAGTCTATTGTGGTTTCTTCATATTCATGTAGCATAGTTATAAATCTTATATTCCTTGTATATTCACATATATAACATCAAATTTGTGTACACTATATTTCTGCCTTCCTTTTATATACATCAGCTTAATTTGTATATGGGTGTATATGAAAGTATCCCCATGTACTTTTATACATGTGCTATATGTATATACATCTGTCCCCTTTTTTCCTCTATCCGTTTCAGCTTTGTTTCTTTTCTCCTTTTCTTTTTTCTTTCTCTACGGCTTTCTTTCTTCCTTTTCTTCTCTTTTCTTTTCTTCTCTTCTCTTTATTCTTCTTTTCTCCTCTCTTTCCCTTAGCGACAGTGCGAGTTTAAGCTTCAATGTGGGCATATCAGCTTACTGTTTACATGTTCACATCAGTTATCATATTATTATGTTACATTGACTTTTGTTTCGTATATTGTGGTTATATACAACCTCTAATGTGAGCATTCTAAGCATCCCTAGTCCACTACGAGTCTACATTACCTATATCGCTGCTAGTCTGTCCCTTTAATTCATGTGCTGTCCTTTCAGTCTCTTTCCTCTTTCCTATCCTTATTTCTTATTTCTTTTACTATTTTTCTCTTTCTCTTTATACTTTTACTTCTCGTATTTCTCTCTTCATATCAAACACCCCTTGCTCTAATATATTATGACATGTATAGGGTTAACTTCTATGTGCATGCTAGGTGTGTTGAAATGGGCGTACATTTTTTCCTTGTAAGTGTTTTAGCCAATTGAATTACTTCTCACCCTTTTTAAAGATCACACAGGTATAGCACCTTAGGCTATGATTACGGCATTTAGCCGAAACATGTAAGCCACTGGTGCTACGCTCATTTCTCCACTCTTTTTCTGGCTGAGTTTGTGTCCGTGTGAGCTGCGACTCACTTGAACTTCACTTTTAAAGAATCGAATAAAGAATCTGTTTTATTTCAACCTGGGACTCCATCCTTTGTTCCGTCATGTAAAGAAGAGACCTGTTAGTTTGAGAAAGCTCTGTACATGTGAAGAAGAGACCTGTGAGGTTTAGGAAAGCTCTGTACATGTGAAGAAGAGACCTGTCTGTGAGGTTTGGGAAAGCTCTGTACATGTGAATAAGAGCCCTGTGAGGTTTGGGAAAGCACTGTGCATGTGAAGAAGAGACCTGTGAGGTTAGGAAAGCTCTGTACATGTGAAGAAGAGACCTGTGAGGTTAGGAAAGCTCTGTACATGTGAAGAAGAGACCTGTGAGGTTTGGGAAAGCTCTGTACATGTGAAGAAGAGCCCTGTGAGGTTTTGGAAAGCTCTGTATGTGTGAAGAAGTGACCTTTGAGGCTAGCAAAGCTCTGTACATGTGAAGAAGAAACCTGTGAGGTGTAGGAAAGCTCTTTACATGTGAAGAAGAGACCTGTGAGGTTTGGGAAAGCACTCTGCATGTGAAGAAGACACCTATGAGGTTAGGAAAGCTCTGTACATGTGAAGAAGAGACATGTGAGGTGGGTTTGGGAAAGCTTTGTACATGTAAAGAAGAGACCTGTGAGGTTAGGAAAGCTCTGTACATGTGAAGAAGAGACCTGTGAGGTTTGGGGAAGCTCTGTATGTGTGAAGAAGTGACCTGTGAGGCTAGGAAAGCTCTGTACATGTGAAGAAGAGACCTGTGAGGTTTGGGAACGCTCTGTATGTGTGAAGAAGAGTCCTGTGAGGTTTGGGAAAGCTCTGTACATGTGAAGAAAAGAAGAAAAGACCTGTGAGGTTAGGAAAGCTCTGTACATGTGAAGAAGAGCCCTGTGAGGTTTGGGAAAGCTCTGTATGTGTGAAGAAGTGACCTGTGAGGCTAGGAAAGCTCTGTACATGTTAAGAAGAAACCTGTGAGGTATAGGAAAGCTCTGTACATGTGAAGAAGAGACCTGTGAGGTTTGGGAAAGCACTCTGCATGTGAAGAAGAGACCTGTGAGGTTAGGAAAGCTCTGTACATGTGAGGAAGAGACCTGTGAGGTTAGGAAAGCTCTGTACATGTGAAGAAGAGACATGTGAGGTTTGAGGTTTGGGAAAGCTCTGTACATGTAAAGAAGAGACCTGTGAGGTTAGGAAAGCTCTGTACATGTGAAGAAAAGCCCTGTGAGGTTTGGGAAAGCTCTGTATGTGTGAAGAAGTGACCTGTGTGGCTAGGAAAGCTCTGTACATGTGAAGAAGAGACCTGTGAGATTTGGGAAAGCTCTGTATGTGTGAAGAAGAGTCCTGTGAGGTTTGGGAAAGCTCTGTACATGTGAAGAAAAGACCTGTGAGGTTAGGAAAGCTCTGTACATGTGAAGAAGAGACCTGTGAGGTTTATGAAAGTTCTGTACATGTGAAGAAGAGACCTGTGAGGTTAGGGAAAGCTCTGTACATGTGAAGAAGAGACCTGTGAGGTTAGGGAAAGCTCTGTACATGTGAAGAAGAGACCTGTGAGGTTTAGGAAAGCTCTGTACATGTGAAGAAGAGACCTGTGAGGTTAGGAAAGCTTTGTACATGTGAAGAAGAGACCTATGAGGTTAGGAAAGCTCTGTACATGTGAAGAAGAGACCTGTTAGTTTGAGAAAGCTCTGTACATGTGAAGAAGAGACCTGTGAAGTTTAGGAAAGCTCTGTACATGTGAAGAAGAAACCTGTGAGGTGTAGGAAAGCTCTGTACATGTGAAGAAGAGACCTGTGAGGTTTGGGAAAGCTCTGTACATGTGAAGAAGAGACCTGTCTGGGAGGTTTGGGAAAGCTCTGTACATGTGAAGAAAAGCCCTGTGAGGTTTGGGAAAGCTCTGTACATGTGAAGAAGAGCCCTGTGAGGTTTGCAAAGCTCTGTACATGTGAAGAAGAGACCTGTGAGGTTAGGAAAGCTCTGTACATGTGAAGAATAGACCTGTGATGTTTTGGAAAGCTCTGTACATGTGAAGAAGAGACCTGTCTGTGAGGTTTGGGAAAGCTCTGTATGTGTGAAGAAGAGACCTGTGAGGTTTGGGAAAGCTCTGTACATGTGAAGAAGAGCCCTGTGAGGTTTGCAAAGCTCTGTACATGTGAAGAGGAGACCTGTGAGGTTAGGAAAGCTCTGTACATGTGAAGAAGAGACCTGTGAGGTTAGGGAAAGCTCTGTACATGTGAAGAAGAGACCTGTCTGTGAGGTTTGGGAAAGCTCCGTACAGGGCCGGGCTGGGACCAAAATGAGGCCCGGGCATTTAAGGGCAAAGAGACCTACCCCCCCCCCCCCACCATGGCAAGTATAATACTTGTTTAAGTGACAAAAACATTTTACATTTCCAACACCCTATAATCACTGTATTTTGTCAATTGGTTGGTATAAAAAAATAAAGTAAAATATAAAATACTGGTTGTAGCTAGCTGCTAGCCTAATTCAACAAAATAAACATTAGAGAAGAGATCACTGATCATCCAAGGTAGCAATAGCTTAAAGGGACAGTATACTGTAAAACATTTTTTCCAATTACTTTTTTACCAGATTATAAAATGTATAAGAATTTACTTTTTAAGGTTTATTTGTTTATCTAAAATAGGTGATTTTGTGTTTTGAAGCCACAACCTAATGAAATAGGTTGAGCTTGTAGGTATAATCAGTTCTCACTACTTTTCTCACATTGTATAAATATACCTGCTTCTTTATCATATATATGTCTGTAAACCAAAGACCTGGCTGAGTTTACACAGCATATCTATAAGTTAGACCTAAGGCCAGAAACTTTCAGAATAGGTAGGGATACCACAGGCTAAATCAACTGTTTGAAATGCCAATTTAAGGGTAAAGGAAATACATGTAAACAATTTAATACACTCCAGCAGGTAAAGTGGAGAAAACAATTGAGTAAACTGTCCCTTTAAGCAATTCTATCAGTAAGTATACATATCAGTATACTGTACATGATTACTGATGACAGACTCGGAATTTAAAAAACTGGTGCCTAATTAAACTTTAGAGAAGAGAATAGATCAACAATGATCATCCAAGACAGCAATAAGCAATTGAATCATTATACAGAAACGGGTTTAGCTAGCCTAATTCAACAACAAAATAAAGTTTATTTTGTTGAATTAGGCTAGCCACAACCAGTTTTATAGATTCTGAGTCTGTGTGTGTGTGTGTGTATTTGTATGTATACACATGTATGTATATATACTGATACTGATGGCATACACACATATATATATATATATATATATATATAACACAATCAGTAAAGATGTCCTTATCGTCCAATCATCTGGGTGCTAGCATACAAAAATAGGAAATTACAAAATTACCCCTTGTTCTGAAAAAATAAATAAAAATATATATTAAATTATATATATATATATATATATATATATATATATATATACAAATATATATATATATATATATATATATATATATATATATATAGCATTGTATGTATACACACAAATACAGTGTACCCTGTTTTCCCATCTATAGAAATAAATTATAAAAATTATAACAATTACCTATCTATTTCTGAATTATTTTTTGAGTCACTGTCACATACGGATATTCTGATAAATAATCAGAATATCAGTATGTGACAGTGAAGTATTCAGAAATAGATATGCAATTGTTATCATTATTATAATCAGATTAGCCCCATTAGGTATTACACCACTGAGCCAGTAATAATTTAACAAAACACTACCTTATCTGCTGGCTGCTGCTGAAGACTGAGTCTCTGTGTAGACTTCACGAAGTTCACAGTTTTTTTTCACTTATTCACTGACAGTGACTGAGTCACTCTGAGTGTCACTGTCCTGTGACTTTCCGCTGTCTGTCTAGATGATTCACTAGCAGTGGTGCTGGCTGTGCTCAGCTGCTGCATGTCTAAATCTAATCCCTGTTGCTGCCGCGGCAGCCTAAGCCCCCGTGGTGTTGTTTTCCCGCCGGCGCCGGGCGCCTACTACCACTAGCAGCTACACCCAACTCAAGAGGAGATTGTGCCCACTGCCCACTGCCCAGCCCATGGCTGGGCTTGCAGTCTGGCACCACTTGTCATCTGCTCTGCAGCTTTGACCTCGCTCTTCTTCCTCTCTCTCTCAGATCATATGATCGGATCTGGATTGGCATCTGGGAGAGACTAAAGTAGTGCGGCCGCGTTGTCATCACTAAGTCAGCACTGCAGAGACTGAGTCAGACGGCCCAGACAGTGATGTGTTGTTTTCCCGCCGCCCACCGGCGCCCACTACATCCAACCCAAGAGGAGATTGTGCCCATAGCTGGGGTGGCAGTCTGGCACCACTCGACTGCTCTGCCCTCTCTTCTCACTGTCTCTCTCTCAGTTGATTGGATTTGGATGTATCGGCATCTGAGAGAGGCTGAGCCTACCTAGTCCTGCAAAGTGAGTGACTTCACTGTGCTGTGAGTCGCAACTGCTATAAGAGAAAAAAAAAAGAGCCACACAGCCAGCCACCCTCCCTAGAGTAGTGCGGCGGCGTTGTCATAATCACTCGGAGTGAGAGTCAGCACTGCAGAGAGTCAGACGGCCCAGTCACGTCACGAACATCAGTATTAAGTGTGCGGCCACGGCCAGTATTTTATGGGTAATAGTCCATAACCCCTGGGCCTCCATGTTAACAAAACTTAAACATGCATACATTTTTGGGGGCATTATTCAATAATGATTATGTTTATGATTATTATGTTACATAATCCTAAACATAATCATTACAATTCATTATTCACAAACAATTTTTTTTTAACAAATAAAAAAAAATGTTGCGTACATGCGGGGGGCGGGCCTAAACTACCCGCGGCCTACCGGGCTTTTGCCCAATATGCCCTATGGTCAGTCCGGGCCTGGCTCTGTACATGTGAAGAAGAGACCTGTGAGGTTTGGGAAAGCTCTGTACATGTGAAGAAGAGACCTTTGAGGTTTGGGAAAGCTCTGTACATGTGAAGAAGAGACCTGTGAGGTTTGGGAAAGCTCTGTACATGTGAAGAAGAGACCTGTGAGGGTTGGGAAAGCTCTGTACATGTGAAGAAGAGACCTGTGAGGTTTGGGAAAGCTCTGTACATGTGAAGAAGAGACCTGTGAGGTTAGGAAAGCTCTGTACATGTGAAGAAGAGACCTCTGAGGTTAGGAAAGCTCTGTACATGTGAAGAAGAAACCTGTGAGGTTTAGGAAAGCTCTGTACATGTGAAGAAGAGACCTCTGAGGTTAGGAAAGCTCTGTACATGTGAAGAAGAAACCTGTGAGGTTTAGGAAAGCTCTGTACATGTGAAGAAGAGACCTCTGAGGTTAGGAAAGCTCTGTACATGTGAAGAAGAAACCTGTGAGGTTTAGGAAAGCTCTGTACATGTGAAGAAGAGACCTGTGAGGGTTGGGAAAGCTCTGTACATGTGAAGAAGAGACCTGTGAGGTTTGGGAAAGCTCTGTACATATGCAAAACAGAAGGAGAAGCAATCTGCCAGGAATGAACAGCAGCATCAATAGCTTGTTCTATGGCCCGGTTGCCACCTGGTAGTAGCTTCTTTCTGCCCAATTGTGCTTTTCACAGAGGAAAACTTTCCTGTAGTATATCAGTCCGATCCCGCCGACATGGTCAGTCCAGCCCCGAAATACCAGGCAATTCTCCTCTGAACAAGGAAAATGACAACCCCAGACGATCGTTTTGGCCTCCTTTGGGCCTCGTCAGTGAGGTGCAGCCATATCCCTCTAAGCACATTGGGCAAGGAGTCCACGTCTGGTTTCCCCCATCACCCTTAGGGAGACTATCCCCAGGGTCATATTTACATATGCAAAACAGAATGAGAAGCAGTCTGCCAGGAATGAACAGCAGCATCAATAGCTTGTTCTGTGGCCTGGTTGCCACCTGGTAGTAGCTTCTTTCTGCCCAATTGTGCTTTTCACAGAGGAAAACTTTCCTGTAGTATATCAGTCTGATCCCGCCGACATGGTCAGTCCAGCCCTGAAATACCAGGCAATTCTCCTCTGAACAAGGAACATGACAACCCCAGATGATCGCTTTGGCCTCCTTTGGGCCTCGTCAGTGAGGTGCAGCCATATCCCTCTATGCACATTGGGCAAGGAGTCCACGTCTGGTTTCCCCCATCACCCTTAGGGAGACTATCCCCAGGGTCATATTTACATATGCAAAACAGAATGAGAAGCAGTCTGCCAGGAACGAACAGCAGCATCAATAGCTTGTTCTATGGCCCGGTTGCCACCTGGTACACTGTGTACATGTAAAGAAGAGCCCTGTGAGGTTTGGGAAAGCTCTGTACATGTGAAGAAGAGACCTGTGAGGTTTGGGAAAGCTCTGTACATGTAAAGAAGAGACCTGTGGGGTTTGGGAAAGCTCTGTACATGTGAAGAAGAGACCTGTGAGGTTAGGAAAGCTCTGTACATGTGAAGAAGAGACATGTGAGGTTAGGAAAGCTCTGTACATATGAAGAAGAGACCTGTAATGTTGTAAAGTTCTATACATGTGAAGAAGAGACCTGTGAGGTTTGGGAAAGCTCTGTACATGTGAAGAAGAGACCTGTGAGGTTAGGAAAGCTCTGTACATATGAAGAAGAGCCCGGTGAGGTTTGGGAAAGTTCTGTACGTGTAAAGAAGAGACCTGTGAGGTTTGGGAAAGCTCTGTACGTGTAAAGAAGAGACCTGTGAGGTTTTGGAAAGCTCTGTACATGTAAAGAAGAGCCCTGTGAGGTTTGGGAAAGCTCTGTACGTGTAAAGAAGAGACCTGTGAGGTTTGGGAAAGCTCTGTACATGTAAAGAAGAGACCTGTGAGATTTGGGAAAGCTCTGTACATGTGAAGAAGAGACCTGTAATGTTGAAAAGTTCTGTACATGTGAAGAAAAGACCTGTGAGGTTTTTGAAAGTCCTATGTGAATAAGGGTCCTGTGATTTTTTTGGGGATAGTTTGCACGTGAGGAAAAAATACGTAAGGTTTGGGAAAGCTATTTACATGTGAAAAATGAATCTGTGAGGTTTTACATGTGCAGAAGGTGACCTGTTAAATATGTTAGACCTGTCACAAGATTTGTTTTACATTGAAGCTGCAATTCCTTACAATGTTAGAATTTCATTTATCACCAATTAACGAGAAATTAAAGCTACTTTGTAAGGTTTGGGGAAATTTCCCAGTCCAGACACTTCTGGAGTAATGTCTAACTCCTCTCTTGGGACAGGAGACTTCAGGTCAAAGTTTTGTAGGATAGTGACAAAGAATAGGAAGAGTTCCGTGCGGACCAAGGCTTCCCCGACACAGATTCGTTTTCCTGTGAGAAAAATATATTTCTATATTAATATAGCATTAGCCTGTAACTATGTTAAAGAGAGATAATGCAGAGAAATACAAATGAAAATACAATGAAAATATTTTTAGAGCATAACTTGTTATAAGAGAATATAACTGTCAGAGTGTTTGATATATACATTGAAAATGTAAATATAATCTCTGCTTGGATGGTAGAATTCCTGGTTTAAGTGATTCCACATCAACCTATAATAACTGAGATTATTTATTTGTATCATCCAGATCCTTACTCAGATGCCTCTCGCTTTGTTTCCTATAAAAAAAATGTAGTCTCTTTCTTATTCTATAATAAACTTCTCTCATATCGTTCTCCTGTCTGCTAGCTACATTCACCAGATCATCTCACACTCCAATAAGCAATCATCCTATACCAAGCATAGACCCCACGCTACATATTAATGAACCTACCTCAAGATAGAAACATAGATAATGACGGCAGATAAGAGCCATAGGCCCAGCAAGTCTGCCTGATATTTCCTAAAAAGTATAAACTTATCTAGTGTGTAGGATAGACTTATGCTTGTCCCAGGCATTCTTAAAGGGACATTAAACAAGTTGGGATAGAGACTAAATATAATATGTACTTTAATTACTTTAACTGCAAACTTATACTGCAGTGCCTCACCATTAACCCTTTCTTTTAGTTTCTGAATTGTAAAGCTCTAACTCCCCCCACACTTTTCCTTCTATGGCAGTATCTATATATATTGTTGTTTCGGTAGAATGCAAAAGTGCATAGGGATTATCTGCTGGAGCATGCCTAGAAGCTGTGAACTCAGTTGAAATACGATGCCTGTGTCTAAACACTGATAAGGGGGTGGAGATGGCTGCTCCAGGCAGCTTAGCTATGCAATTCATTTGCTTATTTTTTAAAATTATTTTAAAATACTTACCAGCAATCTTTAAAAAAAATGTATGCAAACTATTTTTAATTAATTAGCCCTTTTAGAATATGCACAGGATTTATGTCCCTTTAATGTCCCCTATAGTGTTTGTCATTACTACCTCTTGTGGAAGTTTTTTCCATGAATCAATCACCTTCTCTATGAAGTAGTGCTCCCTCAAATTATTCCTGAATCTACTACTATTCAGCTTAAGATTATGACCCCTTGTTCTTGAATTTTCCTTTTTATGTTAAATACTCACAGCCTAAGTTTTACGAAACCCTTTAATATACTTGAAAGTTGCTATCATATCACCTCTTTCCCTTCTCTCCTCTAAGCTATACACATTTAGGTCATCATACCTTACCCCACAGGTAATAGGGAAGGAGCAATCAAAAATAAATAATGGTCAGTGTTCTCTCTAAGGCCAGTTTTGTGTGTGGTCCAGCAGTGAAACAGTTAATAAGAGAACCATACCTTGCAGTCTGCATTGTGCAGTGTTTGCTAGTTGCAGGGTGTGGTTACCTAATTACTGTAGTGTAATAAACAACCAACCAAATGTAGTGATCTAGGCCCATTTTGGTATATTTCATGCCACCATTTCACCGCCAACTGCGATTGAATAAAAAAAATTGTTCACTTTTTCACAAACTTTAGGTTTCACACTGAAATTATTTACAAACAGCTTGTGCAATTATGGCACAAATGGTTGTAAATGCTTCTCTGGGATACCCTTTGTTTAGAAATAGCAGACATATATGGCTTTGACGTTGCTTTTTGTTAATTAGAAGGCCACTAAATGTTGCTGCGCACCACACTTGTATTATGCCGAGCAGCGAAGGGGATAATTAGGTAGCTTGTAGGGAGCTTGTAGGGTTAATTTTAGCTTTAGTGTAGAGATCAGCCTCACACCTGATAAATCCCACCCCCTGATCCCTCGCAACAGCTCTCTTCCCTCCCCCACCCCACAATTGTCCCCACCATCTTAAGTATTGGCAGAAAGTCTGCCAGTACTAAAATTAAAGGATAAAAAAAAAAAAAAAATTAATAAAAAAAAAAGGATATTTTCTGCTGTGTAGGATCCAAACCTTAGCCCCCAACCTCCCTGATCCCCACAAACAGCTCTCTAACCCTCCACCCTCTACCTTATTGTCCGCCATCTTGGGTACTGGCAGATGTCTGCCAGTACCCATTTTGCCATAAAATTAGCTTTTTTTGTTAATATAAAAATAAAAAAACAATTTTTCTGTAGTGTAGCTGCTCCCCTCCCGCCTTAATAACCTACCTCCCACCCCCACCCAGATCCTTTAGATATAATGTCCCCCCCTACGCTCTCCCTGCTTCCCTTCACAATTTATTCCATAGTGTAGCGCTCCCGCCCCCGTGCACGCGCCCACCTCCGGTTCCGTGGGTGCCCCTGCGCCTGTGCATGCCCTTGCACATGACCCCGCCCCCCTCTGACGTGTTTCAGCAAGCGATGGCTGCACACCTGCCTCCCTCAATGACTCTCACCCACCAATGATTGCTACCATTGCTATCCGATGCAGAGAGGGCCACAGGATCACTTCCAAAGCTTCAAACCCCTGATGACATACAGGGTACGTCATTGGTCATTAACGACCGTTTTTTCGAGTCCAAAATAAACTTTCATTTTTCAGATAGGACATGTAATTAAACAACTTTCCCATTTACTTTTATCACCAATTTTGCTTTATTATCTTGGTATTCTTAGTTGAAAGCTAAACCTAGGAGGTTCATATGCTAATTTCTTAGACCTTGAAGGCCGCCTCTTATTTTTAAGCATTTTGACAGTTTTTCACCACTAGAGGGTGTTAGTTAATGTGTTTCATATAGATAACACTGTGCTCACGAACGTGCAGAGGCTTAGATACAAGGTAATCACAGAGGTAAAAAGTGTAATAATATAACCGTGTATCTTTTAAAACAATAAAAAATCTGGTGTTGACTGTCCCTTTAAAGGAATAGTAATATCAAAATTAAACTTTCATGATTCAGAAATAGCATGACATTTTAAACATCTTTCCCATTTACTTGAATGATCTGTTTTTCTTGGATCTTTTCGTATTCTTTTTTTAAAAACATACTAAAGAAGGCTCACGGACAGCAATGCAGTACTTGGAGATAGCTTCTGATTGTTGGCTGCACATAAATGTCTGTTTTCATTGGTTCACCTGATGTGTTAAGCTAGCTCCTAGTAGTGGATTGTTGCTCTATTCAACAGAGGATACAAAGAGAATGAACCAAATTAGGTAACAAGTAAATTGGATTTCATTAAGAGACAAACCACCTATTCCGTAATACGTTATCTGCTGGGCTAATATTATCCAATATTAGGCACTCATATTTCAATATATATATATACATAACTAGAACTTGTAACAAGTTCGTAACTATACAGTGGCGGCATTTAACCCTAAACTAACCCCTATTGACAGACTGCCAAGGCTCCTTCGAGGTTGGCAGCGGGACACCCGGCTGTTCCCCCCCCACGGCATGAGAGAGAGCTATGATGATAGAGATCTTCAGCCTGCATTCGGAAGGGAGAGGACCCCTAGGCCAGCACCTAGTGGGCGTAACCCCTCCCTTTTTCTAGACCGTCACTCTTCTCTCTCGATGCCCGCACCTAGAGCCTTGCTTGACCGCCAGCTAGGGCACATCTCCCCCAGCCCAATAAGGCAACCTTCCGCTGGCGAGTCGTACAACCACCCTGCAAAAGGTGGAAGCTATATTACAAAAGGCTGGCTCAACTAGGCCTACCCCTGCTGGGGCCTCCTTCTACCTCACCAAGCCGCATTTTTGCCACCACCTTCTTCAACCCATGGGACGGGTGGGCGGGAAAGATTTCTCCTTGAAGTCTAGAACAAGAAGAGGCCGGGATCACTGCTGTAGGGACCTATAAAGGTAAGCACAAACACCCGCCTCCCCACTTGCAACAATGTAGCAAACACAACATTAGAGCACTCCAGACTTCGTTAGTTGTCTCTTAATGTTGTTACAGGCCCACTAGAGGGCCCTCCACTACCTTTAACACATTACCAAACAAATTAATAAAAAAAATACCCTATATTACAGATCACGCTAGAGATGTTAATTTGTTATGTTATTATTCATGAAAACGAATATCCGAAGGAATTCACCAACAAAAGTTAAAGTAAACAAAGAAATAGTGGTGAAATTCATCAGTATTCATTTGTTCTCTTTAAAATTACCTTTAATTGGTTAAATACTTACCTCTAGAATGCTGGAGAGCCGCGCTAACCTGATCCTTCTTCTCTGAGCACTAATAGGAGGTTTAGCATGGCGGATCCCAGAGCTTGCGTTAAGAGAGAAGGTCCTTTAAGGAAAGTCTACACCAGAATTTGTATTGATTTAAAATATAGATAACGCCTTTATTACCCATTTCCCAGTTTTGCACAATCAACATTATATTAATACACTTTTTACCTCTGTGATTACCTTGTATCAGTTCTTTTGACAGATTTGCATTTTAGCCAATCAGTGCTGACTCCTAGGTAAGTTCACATGCGTGAGCACAGTGTTATCTCTATGGCACACATGAACGAGCACCCTCAAGTTGTGAAAAAATGTCAAAATGCATTCAGATAAAAGGCGGCCTACAAGGTTTAAGAAATCCTAGGTTTAGCTTTCAACTAAGAATACCAAGAGAACAAAGCAAAATTGGTGATAAAAGTAAATTGGAATGTTGTTTAAAATAGCGTGACCTATCTGAGTCACGAAAGTTTATTTTGGACTAGACTGTCCCTTTAACAGATGGATCCGCCATGCTAGGCCTCCTATTAGCGCAGCCAGGGGCTCTGTGAAGAAGGGTTGGGATTAGAGCGGCTCTCCAGTGAGCTAGAGGTAAATATAGGGGTACAGGTGAACTTTTTTACCTGTAGCAAAGGAACATTGACAATTGTTTAAAGAGACAGTCAAGTCAAAAATAAACTTTCATGATTCAAATAGGGCATGCAATTTTAAACAACTTTCCACTTTACTTTTATCACAAATTTTTCTTTGTTCTCTTGGTATTCTTAGTTAAAAGCTAAACCTAGGAGGTTCATATGCTAATTTCTTAGACCTTGAAGGCCGCCTCTAATCTAAAAGCATTTTGACAATTTTTAACCACTAGAGGGCGTTAGTTCATGTGTGTCATATAGATAACATTGAGCTCATGCACGTTAAGCTCCTAGGAGTGAGCACTGATTGGCTAAAATGAAAGTCTGTCAAAAGAACTGAAATAAGGGGGCAGTTTGCAGAGTCTTAAAATAACAAGGTAATTACAGAAGTAAAAAAAATTAAAAAAAATTAATATAACTCTGCTGTTTATGCAAAACTGGGGAATGGGTAAGGGATTATCTAACTTTTTTAACACCAAAGATTCTGGTGTTGACTGTCCCTTTAATGAAAATGAATGTAAATGTTCCACGAATATTCAGTATTTGTTTAATTTAAAACCAAATGAATACCAAAAAGTGCATCAGACAAATACTTGTGGAATCTATTTCCCCCAAATATTCGTTTAGAAAGATTCGGACTAACTTAATTTTTTTGGCACTGCACAACTCTAGTTCATGCTAAAATATGCACAATAACAAAACTTTGCAAAAGTTCAAAGATAAATAAAACTAAATTAAAAATGAGACAATCACTTTAGTTTTGAAATAGCAATACACAACCACAAGATGAGATACTTAAAGGGACAGTCAAGTTCAAAATAAAGTTTCATGATTTAGTAAGGGTACGGTTAGGGTTTGAATTAATTTTTTTTATTTGAGGAGTTGCGTAGTACATTTGTTAAACTTACACAGGTTGTATATACAGTAAAAATACATACGATATATATGAGTAACAAAATGTGCATTTGTTTAATATTCCTCATTTTAGTCAACACTACAGGTAATATGGATCTCTCTTGGATCCTAGTTGGTTTTACATAACAAAATATAGGGGTTTTCTAACTATTAAAGTGACATGAAACCCCAAAAAATTCTTTCATGATTCAGTTAGAGAATTCAATTTCAAACAACTTTCTAATTTACGTCTTTTATCTAATTTGTTTCATTCTCTTGTGATCCTTTGTTGAAGGAGCAGCAATGCGCTACTGGTTTATAACTGAACACATGGGTGAGCCAATGACAATCTATATATATGCAGCCACCAATCAGCAGCTAGAGCCTAGGTTCTTTGTTGCTCCCGAGCTTAACAAGATAAACCTTGCAGCAAAGGATAACAACAGAAGGAAGCAAGTTACATAATAGAAGTAAATTGGAAAGTTGATTAAAATTGTATTCTCTAGCTGAATCATGAAAGAAAAATTTTGGGTTTGTGTCCCTTTAACTTAGGTGAAAGCTAGCTGATTTAACTAGGAACCAAAGCCCAACCAACTGATATCAATCAAAATGAGATTACATATTGTAGGACATTATACTTAAAGGGAAAGTTTGCCGTTTTAAGGGTTAAGGATAATGCTTCTAAGAAAGTTTTATACCTTGTTATTGTAAACAACAATGTTAATGTAGCATGAACATGTTTTCTAGTTCCAGATATGAGATAACTATGTGTTGATAGATTCCTGGGGGTAGATTTAACAAGGTCTGAATGGCTCTTGTTCCCCTTTTTTCCACGCGAAACAGCAGTTAGGAAGCAGCGGTCTTAAGGCTGCTGCTCCATAACTTCTCCGCTGCTTCTGAGGCTGCGGCCTTCAATCCGCCCAATTCTATACGATCGGGCTGATTGACACCCCTGCATCTGCAGGGGGCGGTATTGCACAAGAAGTTCACTAGAACTGCTTGTGCAATGATAATGATACACTACAGCGTATCATGTCCGTCCGCATTTTAATAAATCGTCCCCCATACCTCTAAGAGCTACATCATCAAGCCGTGTACTAGATTTTCAGATCTTACTAAATGCTAACTCCTCCCCGGCCGCTAGTTACAAAGGAGCAGCGCATATTATATAAGGTTTGCATTCAGCACTGACGATGAGCTCACAGAGAAGACCCCTGGTTTACAAAAAATTAAGAATTGTCCCTCTAGGAGCCCTACAAACCCCCAGAATGGATTTATATTCGAAAGTACTTCCAGAGACCTTTACAGCCAGACTAGCGGTGGCGCAGACTCAACACATTTTTCATACGTAAAAGATTGAAGATTGGTATTTTTGACATCTGTAAACCCTCAGGACAGACACAAAAACAAAGGTGCTTACATAGATTATCATAAGCAGTATATCAATGAAAGATGTACAGTGCATATATTTTCTTTCCTATGACATGAAGAGTCCACAACGTCATTCCAATTACTAGTGGAATATTCAACTCCTGGCCAGCAGGAGGCAAAGAGCACCCCAGCAAAGCTGTTAAGTGTAACTGCCTTACCCATAACCCCCAGTCATTCTCTTTGCCTCTGTCAATGGAGGTTGTGCGAAGTTGGTGTCTGAAGATTTTAATTATTTTATGGGTACTTTTCCCTGCAAGCAAGGATTGGGTTCTAGTTGTGTCCATGTCAATCTCTTGAGAAAGAGTAGTGGTGGCTTTTAGCAGTTAAAATGTGGCGAGGAAGTCTTTACTTTACTTTTAACACTTTGCTACCCCTTTGCAGAAAGACAGAGTTGGTTACTCTGTTCTTTCTATTTCCTGCAGGTCCATGGTAGGGAGCGAAGTGCCTGCCACACCTTGAGGATCATATTGAGGTCACAATTTTTTATTTTTCACAGTATGGCACTTACAATATGATTGGCTAAGGGAAAGAGGCTAAATAAGGGCTTGATTATTATCCTATTTTGTTTTTTATTGATTTGAGGGTATTTGAAGACATTCATGATACTTCTTAACTGTAAGAGGTGAAACGGTGAAGCCGCTTTTTAAACTGTTTGTTTTTTCGCACACTTTTCTCTGTCTGAGGTATTGCGCAGTTTTTATTGGGTCCGCTCACGTGACCCTACTTCTGGTTTTACGGAGCAGAGCTGTGGAGATTGATAGCGATCTTTTTCTTCTATCAGAGCTGCATATAAGTTTGTTACTCAGCGGATTTCGCAATATAGTCAAGTAACATTCCTTCAGGATCATCTAAAAGGAGAAGAATTCTCTTACACAAGATCCATTTTTTTATTTTGCTAGTGGGGTGTTCCTCTTGGCTGGTAGGAGCCTCAGGCAATCTGAGGTGTTTTTTCTATAACATACTTATTGTTTGATTTATCTACCTGCATTTTAATTGATTTGATAAATAATGGTTTTATTGTTACCTTACTTGCTCATTTTATTTCTAATAGTGGGAATTTTACACCATAGCATGGACTCTGAACAGAATCAGTCCATCTCTATAGATAAATGTTTATTATGCTTAGAGGCCCATGTTTTTCTTCCAATGCAATTTTGTTCCTCTTGTTTAGCTAAAACTTTGAAATTTTAAGATAAATTACTCCCTTTTGAGCCAACTGTCTCTTAGGATATTGCTGTGCATGACATGCCTCAGCCTTCTCCTCATACGGTCCCAAGCCTTAGTTGTTGCTCATACTGTGTCTTCTGTGTCCTCTCAACCACCTGGGGGTGTTTATTTACCTGGGGATTTTGCTGCTCAGGTTTTCTCTGCAATAACAGCAGCTTTATTAGCTTTCCCTTCCTTGGGTAAGCGCAAGAAAAAATCTAAACACTTTCCTAATGCTAAGGTTTCTGATACTAGGACTGAATTAGCCACTCTTACTCAGATATCTGATGATGATACTTCAGTAGCTTCTTAAGGTGAGATCTCAAACTCTGACACTTTAGCAGAAAAATCTTCAAAATCTGAAGAAGTTAATTTTAGATTTAAGCTTGAGCACCTCCGATTACTTTTGAAGGAGGTTCTAGCTACTTTAGACGACTATGAACCGGCGGTTGCTGTCAACCCCACAAAGTCTTCAAAGTTGGATAGAGTCAAGGAAGATGTCTGACATTATTCCTCGGGAATGAGATAAACCAGGAGTTCCTTTTTCCCCTTCCCCTGTTTTTAAGAAGATGTTTCCTGTGGCTGACTATATTCGTGACTTATGGCGCACTGTTCCTAAAGTAGAAGGAGCTATTTCTACTCTTGCTAAGAGAAATACCATTCCTATAGAGGATAGTTGTTCTTTTAAGGACCCAATGGACAAGAAGCTAGAGGCTTACTTAAAAAAAATGTATATACATCAAGGGTTACAGTGGCAGCCAGAAGCGAGTATTGCTACGGTTGCGGGAGCAGCCTCCTATTGGTGTGATGCATTGCCTGATCTTATTACACAAGAAATTACAGTAGAGGAGAGCCAAGATAGGATCAAAGCTCTCAAATTGGCCAATACCTGTATCTGTGATGCCAATATGCAGATAGTTCATCTGGGAGCTAAGATGTCTAGCTTCACGGTTCTAGTCCGCAGGGCTCTGTGGTTAAAATCTTGATCAGCCAATGTTTCTTCTAAGGCCACACTTTTGACTTTACCCTACAAGGGAAAGACTCTGTTTGGACCTGGTCTGGCAGAGACCATTTCAGAGATTACAGGTGAAAATGGATGTTTCCTACCTCAGGACAAGAAAAATAGACCTAGAGGTTGTCATACCTCTAATTTTCGTTCCAGAAGTCATCAACTTTCTCTAAACCAGATCAACCCAGAACTTCTTGGAAATCTAACCAGCCCTGGAACAAGGGAAAATAATCCAAGAAGCCTTCTGCTGACTCTAAATCATCATGAAGGTTCTGCCCCCGATTTCAGTGTGGATCTGGTGGGGGGCAGACTTTCTCTTTTTTGTTAAGCCTGGATACGAGATGTCCCAGATCCTTGGGCGGTGGACATAGTATCCCAGGGTTACAGAATGGGATTCAAGTCTTGCCCTCTAAGGGGCAGATTTCTCCTGTCAAGACTGTCCTCAAACCAAATAAAGAAGGAGGCTGTGTAAAATACCTATATTATCTGAGAGTTATTGTTCATGTCCCTTCAGCAGAACAGGGTCTAGTATTCTTTTAAAATCTTTTTGTGGTTCCCAAAAAGGTGGGAACTTTTTGGCCCATTCTAGACCTCAAGTGTCTCAACAAATTCCTCAGGGTTCCATTTTTCAATATGGAAACTATTCGTTCCATTCTTTCTTTGGTACAGGAAGGTCAGTTTAAGACGACCATAGATCTAAAGGACGCATACCTTCATGTTCCCATTCACAGGGAACACCATCAGTATCTGAGGTTTGCCTCTCTGGACAAGCACTTCCAATTTGTTGCACTAACATTTGGTCTGGCCATGGCTCCCTGAATATTCACAAAGGTTCTGGGGGAGCTATTGGCGTTGATCAGATCCCAGGGAATTGCTGTGGCGCCTTATCTAGACAACATCTTGGTTCAGGCGCCATCTTTTCAACTAGCCCAATCTCAAACAAAGATGCTGTTGTCTTTTCTACGTTCCCATGGGTTGAAGGTGAATTTGGAAAAAAGTTCTCTTGTTCCATCTACCAAGGTGTGTTTTATAGGGACTATAATAGATTCTCTGTCCATGAAGATTTTCCTGATGGAGGTCAGAAAAACCAAACTTCTTGCTTCCTGCCTTTCTCTCCAGTCTGCTTTCCATCCAACTGTGGCTCAATTCATGGAGGTGATTGGTCTGATGGTGGCTTCCATGGACATCATTCCATTTGCTCGGTTCCAACTGCGACCACTGCCACTTTGTATGCTCCGTCAATAGAACAGAGATCATTTGGACTTATCTCAGAGGATAAATCTGGACCCTCTAACAAGAGACTCTCTCTCGTGGTGGGTGTCGCAGGAACATCTGTCTTGGGGGACTTGCTTTCTGAGACCTTCCTGGGAAATTGTAACTATGGCTGGGGAGCTGGTTGGGGACCTCTGAAGGCTCAGGGCCTGTGGTCTCAGGAAAAGTCCTCTCCTTCCGTAAACATCTTGGATATGAGAGCTATCTAAAAATGCCCTATCAGCATGGCCTCAACTGTCGTTGGTCCGGTTTATAAGATTCCAATTGGACAACATCACCTCAGTGGCCAACATCAACCACCAGGGAGGGACTCTGAGTTACTTAGCCATGAAGCAGGTGACTCACATTCTACAGTGGGTGGAGGCCCACGATTGTCTTCTATCTGCCACCCACATTCCAGGAGTGGACAACTGAGAAGCAGATTTCTTGAGCAGACAGACCTTTCATCCTGGGGAGTGGGCTCAGGCATAAAGGCACCTTACTATCTCCTAAACCTTTATACAATGAATAATTAATTAGAACAAAGGATAAAACACACACCCTTGGAGGCATGATTAAACACATGTGTGTACAATTAAAGTTTCTTTGTGAAACAGTACCAAATAACAATTACAATGTATGACCATACTTGCCAACTGTCCCGTTTTTGCCGGGACAGTCCCGGAAATTGGGACCGGGTCCCGGCCATTTAAATGTCCCGGACTGTCCCGGCAAGAGTAGCAGGCTGCAGTGCTTTTTTGAGCTATAAACAGTAGCGCGTCCGCGATCGTGACACTCTGAGGACCGCCCTACCCTCCTTTGAATTTGTAATTCTCGCACCGCGGTCAGCAGCAGCGAATCAGCGATGAGCAGGCGTGATGTCACCAGGGGCATCTCACGTGACCCCGCGTTGCCGCTCACTAGAGCACTGAGGAGTGTGAAGATCTCACAGGAACACGTGGCAGCAGGCTGGAGGACACTGTCTGACAAGTGAGCAGCTGAGAGTGTCACTCGCTGTCGCACACCGGGCCCCGTAATCCTCTGATTTGAGGCTCTGCCGATCTGGACCAGACGAGAGTGAGTCGAGACTGTGAGAGGTGAGAGTCTGGCTGCCTGCTGCGCATATTATGAACCTGCTCTCAGGCTGCAATAAAACGTTTTAGGCACTCTGGCTAGGCTGCTAAACAGTGAAACAGTACAATGAAATCAGAATGAATTATTTTAAAAAAATATACATTTGTGACTTAAGTAAGTTTTATTTGTCAGGCACAGTCTGTTATGCTAGGAAAAAATACTGGTAATAAAATGACAAATTATTATAAAGTAACTGTAACAACCAGGTAGATTCGCAAATCTGAGGGGTAATTAAAAAATAGTAAAAGCTTCTTAATTTTTAAATTACCCTGGCTGATATTTTTCAGCAAATGATCTGCCACTGTTATATGCAGTTTATTTGTTATATCTGCTGGTAGAGATATTTTTCAGTAAAGTTAAGCTTCTTAATTTTTGAATTACCCTGGCTGATATTAGCAAATGATCTGCCACTGTTATAATATATACAGAGTTTATTTGTTATTATCTGTTGGTTCTGTAAGTACAGAGATGCAGTACCCTTCTGAAGCTTTACTACAAAATATCGGTACTTACAGAACCAACAGATTAGATCATAACAAATAAACTGTATATAACAGTGGCAGATCATTTGCTATAGCCAGGGTAATTAAAAAATTAAGAAGCTTTACTGAAAAATATCTCTACCAGCAGATATAACAAATAAAATAACAGCTGAGTGGCAGATTATTTGCTAATAGCATTGAGATAGGAATTCTATGTCCCCCCTACATAATATATAGCCCCCATGTGTCACCCAGCATATAATATATAGCCCCCATCCCCCCTTCATAATATTTTGACCCTTAGTGCTAACCCTGCATAAATATATGCCCCCCATGTGCCCCTCTACATAATATCTGCCCCCCATGCCCCCCTGCACAATGTCTGGCCCCCATATGCCCCCCCCCTGCATAATATCTGGTCCCTAATGTGCCCCTTGCAAAATGTTTGTCCCCTATGTTCCCCTTGCATAATTGCTGCCCCCCATTATGTGCCACCTTCCTAATATCCCCATATGTCCCCCCTGCACAATATCTGGACCCAATGTTCCCCCTGCATAATATCTTGTTCCCATATGCCCACCTCCACAGTGTCTGGCCCCTATGTGCCCCCCTGCATAACATATGGCCCACTTGAGCCTCGCATCACACAACTAAAAATCCCACACTCTGCAAAATGTTGGCACTTCCTGCAGCAGAGGGCAGGAAAATGTGTATAGCCAGAGTGCCAGCTGTTTGTACAGGGTGTATATAACCAGTCTGCTGGTGATATAACTCCTTATTAGCTGCTCTAGAATTCTCCCTGTAGTATGACTGTATATAGAAACAAATGCTACATATAATCAGTTGTCTCTTTATAACACGCCGTGCTATAAATATTCATTTTATAGCTTTGCTTATTATGACCACCTCTTCTCGCAGGGCATTTTGATAGTGTTTCACCACTAGGGTGTTAGTTCATGTGTCATATAGATAACACTGTGCTTACGCATGGGGAGTTCCAGGCAGTCAGCTCTGATTGGCTAAAATGGATTTCTGTCAAAAGAACTGAAATAAGGGGGTAGTTTCCTGTGGCTTAGATACAAGGTATTTACAGAGGAAAAACGTGTATTAAAGGGACAGTAAACACCAGAATTTATGTTGTTTAAAAAGGTAGATAATCCCTTTATTACCCATTCCCCAATTTTGCATAACCAGCACAGTTATAATAATATACTTTTTACCTCTGTGATTACCTTGTATCTAAGCCTCTGCAAACTGCCCCCTTATTTCAGTTCTTTTGACAGACATGCATTTTTAGCCAATCAGTGCTTGCTCTTAGGAGCTTCACGTGCCGGAGCTCAATGTTATCTATATGAAACACATGAACTAACACCCTCTAGTGGTGAAAAACTGTCAAAATGCTTTCCGATTAGAGACAGTCTTCAAGGTCTAAGAAATTAGCACATGATTTAGATTTCAACTAAGAATACCATTTAATGAGGTTTGTTGTATCGGCTACACATAAGAATGTCTATAACACTTTGTGGTGGAACTGATTGAGGTGGTCCACATAGATTATTTGTTAGATCTCTTAAACATCTTTGATGTAAGGATGTATACTGTGTGAATTCTGTTGACATTTGATAATGGTTGTGTAAACCTCGAATAAACAATAAATTAAAAAGATGGTCCTAAAAAAAAAAAAAAAAAAAAAAAAAGAATACCAAGAGAACAAAGCAAAATTGGTAATACATGCCCTATTTAAATCATGAAAGATTTATTTTGACTTTACTGTCCCTTTAATATAACTGTGTTGGTTATGCAAAACTAGGGAATTGGTAATAAATGAATTATCTATCTTTTAAAACAATACAAATTCTGGTGTACACTGTCCTATTAATACACTTTTTACCTCTGTGATTACCTTGTATCTAAGTATCTTCTAAAAGCCCCCTGATCACATGACTGTGACTATTTATTATCTATTGAGTTGCATTTAGTACTGTGTGAAAACATTATCTATATGGCCCACATAAACTTCTCAGGCGTGAAAACATTATTATCTATATGGCCCACATGAACTATCAGTCTCACGTTGTGAAAAGCAAATACCAAAGCATGTGATTAAGAGGCTGTCTATAGAGCCTTTGAAACAGACAGAAATGTAGAGGTTTAAATGTTATAAAGTATATTAATATAACAATGTAGGTTGTTGTGCAAAGCTGGGGAATGGGTAGTAAAGGCGTTATCTGTCTTTTTAAAAGATAAGAATTTTTGTGTAGACTGTCCCTTTAATGGAGGGCGTCAAAATGCACCTTCGCCTGTGTACACAAAAATCCTTGCACCGGCCCTGAAAGTATTGTCATGCTAGGGACACTCTACTTTCCACTTCCACTAGTGCAGATATATTCAAAGCTACATACTTATTTTTATTGATTTACAAAGATCATGTCTGAGTCAAAGCTAGAAAAGTGGAACACCCACAGCTGATTAGATCACTTTTAAAACTTTGACACAGAATGCCCATTGTAATTACTAACTTCTAAAGTTCTAATATGGGTTGAGTGCTTTGCTCAAGATAAACTGTTATTTATTGGGGCGTATTTGTCATTGTCTCCCTAGCCATGTATGATTAGACATTGAACTACAGAGTTGTATATTTTATGTTATATTCTTTATAATTTAGCAAATTTCTCCTCTGTCAATTTTTTTTATGCAGTAAAGGTTATTGGTGATGAGTTCCACTTGAATGATTTGACTGAGAATTACTAATAAGGTTAATTTACGCACTGGTAATAGATTGTGTAAGAGTATTTGTATGGAAATTAAGCAGTATTTATCAACCTCCTTTCTTAAGTATTTGCCTCTATTGCATCTGTTTGGTAACAAACACAATTTTCCATAATAGAGCTGATCATCATTTTCCCCTGCGGCTCATCAGGAGTACCTCATAGGGTGCCAAAGATATAACCTTTATTTTAAAGGGACACTAAACCCACATGTTTTCTTTCATGTTTCAGATAGAGCATGACATTTTAAGCAACTTTCTAATTTACTCCTATTGTCAATTTTTCTACGTTCTTTTGCTATCTTTATTTAAAAAGCAGGAATGTAAATCTTAGCAGCCAGCCCATTTTAGGTTCAGCACCATGGATAGTGCTTCCTTATTGGTGGCTGACATTTAGCCACCAATAAACAAGCATAACCCAGGTTCTCAAACAAAAATGGGCCGGCTCCTATGCATTACATTCCTGCTTTTTAAATAAAGATAGCAAAAGAATGAAGAAAAATTAATAGGAGTAAATTAGAAAATTGCTTAAAATTGCTGCTCTATATGAATCATGAAAGAAAAAAATTGGGTTTAGTGTCCATTTAAATTTGCCTGGCCTCTGTCCATTAAAAACTATATATATATATATATATATATATATATATATATATATATATATTGTTCCCAGAGTAAAAGTATTTAGGGATCATCAACTATTTGCCAGTTGCCGATTGATTTCTTGACGCAAACTAGATTATAAAACTATCTATATATTAACCCCAGATTAGAGTACATACAGTTTTTGTTTTTGTTTTTATTAAAGGAGAAAGCAAATTATCTAGAGAAAGAAAAGATGAGCTCGAAAAATCGTAGCATATTACATTTCTTTAAGAAGAAAGCTGAGAAAGGTACCACAGATAAGAAAGGGCCTGTAGGACAAAGACAGGTAGATGTTGCTACACCAAATGATATAGTAACTAAAGCAGTGACGTGCAGTGACGTGCAGTGACGTCAGAGGATGGTGAGGCAGTGGCTAGGATACGCCTTCATTCTTTAGATATCCTTTGTTGAAGAAATAGCAATGCACATGGGTGAGCCAATCACATGAGGTATCTATGTGCAGCCACCAATCAGCAGTTGCTGAGCATATTTAGATATGATTTTCAACAAAGGACATCAAAAGAATAAAGAAAATTAGATATTAGATGTAAATTGGAAAGTTATTTAAATTTGCATATGGGTTTCATGTCCCTTTAAATGGTGTCTTGGAAAACTGGTCAATTTAGTAAACATCTGATTTTAGTCTAAAAGGATTGTAACAGAAACACTTGCCAGATAACACAATGCTTGCTCTGATTATGAGATCTAGAAATCCATGCCCATTAAAATATGTTTAAAACATACATTTTACTTTAATGCTGCAAATTATGCTTATAGATTCTTTCATTACATAAGGGATGAGAGTCAGAGGGGGAGGAAGAGAGACAGAGAGAGAAAGAGACCATGGGGGAGAACAACACATAAGGAGAGAGATGGATAGATAGAGAGAGAGACACACACACACACAAGGGGGGGGGGACCACTGCATTTTAAAGTCATAAAACAGCAGAGCTACAGAGAGTTCAGAAAATTAGTCTATAATTTAGTGTGAAGTACAGAGGCAAGCTGCTAAGTTAGTGGGTGTAAAGTTTGAGTAAACAAAATACAAAAACGACCGTGCTATAAAAGAGTAAACAAACACTAAACCACATTCATTAAATTATCATTTTAACTAACAGAATCTTTCAGTAAAATCTTACTTTAATAAGATGTGGGTGAAACACTGCTCTCTGTGCCTCTCTCCTGCTCTGTAAGGATTCAGGAAGTGACAGTGGCACATTCCACTGCACTTAGAGGGGAAGAACAGAACTCTCTTTTTCACTTTAGCAAAGCTAGCAGGTTCACAGGACAGCAACAAAATATATGAAAGTTGTTTTTTTGCGTTTTTGTTTTGTTTTATATGATTTAACATCCAGCCCCAACCCTATGTTCCACTTACTAATGCCTCTCACTGGATTGGTTCAGCCCAAATAGGACTGCCTCAAATAAGCAGTTAATGAGCCATGCAATGATCTTAACCACTTGCATCCAGTAGATGGCGCAGCATGTTGTGTAATGGTGGGCAGACCTGATTGTGCCTCTTCATTGCACAACATATAGCTGTGAGAAAAAAAAATGCTGGGGGAAAAAATTTACAATTTTTTTTTTAAAGCCAATAAAAAAAATATATTTTTGCCCATATGAGAGGTGAACCACTGCCTCACCTGCCTCTAGTGACTGCACATCACTGAACTAAAGAGCAAGGAGAGACAGCTGAGAGAGTGCCTTAAGGAGGACATGCAAGTAGCACTCTTCCAGTTGAGAGAGTGCCTGAAGAGGAAGGACATGGAAGTGGCACTCCTCCAGCTGAGAGACTGCCTGAAGAGGAACAAAGTCTGATTCTTCCATTTCAGAAAGAGCCTGGAGAACTGAGTCAGAGGTTGCCACTCAAGAGATTAAAGGCAGTGGAAACCATACCACCCAATAAGGGAAAAAAGCGAAGAAGACCTATTTCTGCTCTGCCACTTAAAACAGTTGTCAAAAAGAGAGGGCAACCAAGTCTTGCTCTGTCAGTTGAGAAAGGGATAGCAGAGCAAAGGTCCACTGAGCGAGGAGAACAAAGTCACACTGTGCGATATGAGAGAGAGAGAGAGAGACAGCTGAAGATTTGCCTATCTCTCTGTCAGACTCAGACAATACAGAAGAGAGAAGACAATTAAGTCCTATTCTTCTAGACCGCAATCAGGGTCAACCCAATGTCATTGAATCCAGCAATCATGGTCAACCCTATGTCAGTGAGTTCAGCAATCAGGGTCAACCTGATGTCAGCGAGTCCAGCAATGAGTGTCAACCTGGTGTCAGTGAGACCAGCAATCAAGGACAACCCAATGTCAGTGCCCCCACCAAAAAAAAAAAATTCAGCTGCGTGAAAAAAACGTTTTTGCCATTTTAACTCCATTTGGCCTTCTCAATTTCTGTTTATTAAGGCAAGTAGAATGGATAGTTCATATGCCTTTTGCACATACTGTTCTAAAGATATAAAAATTGCACATGGTGGCATTAATGATATCAGAGTGCACATAGAATCCCAAGTCCATATATTAAAGGCAGACATGTATTGTGCAGGAATATCGAGCAAAAAAATAACAAGCTGGGCATCAACGGCTAACACAGCTCCAGTACATGAACAGGCCAACCGAGCTGCAGTGCTTTGGACTGGATTTATGATTGAACATAACATTGCATTCCTGTCCAGTGACCATGCTGCAAAATTCTTCAAAGAAATGTTTCCAGGAGAAGTTTCTTCAAAATTTACATGTGGAAGAACAAAAGCTACGCACTTGTGCAATGGTATTATAGCACCAGAAGCACAAAAGAAAGTGTTAAATTCATTGTTAGACACTAGTGAAGGATGGTTTTCCTTGGCTACCGATGGCAGCAGCGATAGCGAAGATAAACTGTTCCCAGTTTTACTAAGGCACCATGAAAAAATTCAATAAATGTCATCACATCATTACTTGACATGTTTCCTTGTAACAAAGCAACTGGAGAAAACATTTTTAATGGGATAAATGATGTCATTTCAAAGAAAGCATTGGATTGGAAAAATTGTGTGGCCTACAGCAGTGACAACGCAAGTGTGATGGTTGGTAGACACAACAGTGTGCTGAGCAGAATAAAAGTAAAACAATCAACAGTGTTTGATGTGGGCTGTCCATGCCACTTGCCCCATTTGTTAAGTCAGCGAGCTGCAAAAATGTTGTCAGTGAGTGTTGAAGACCTCATAATTGACACATATTATCACTTTGAAAAAGCCTGTTCCAGAAAAGAAGATTTACAAGACTTTATGATTTTCTGCAATACAGATGTCAGGAAAGTACTGAAGCACTGCTCAACGCGATGGCTAAGACAAATGAAATGTGTGGAAAGAATTCTTTCTAAATGGGATGCACTAAAAGGTTATTTTTCCACTTACTTTGGTGATGGAGAAGATGGCAGAGGAATAAATAAGGGAACTGAAAGAGAAAAACGCTTAGTCTCACTGTACGAAAATAGAATAACAATGATCTACCTTTTCTTTGTTCATGCAGTTCTTAACAAAGTTGACAACTTCAACATAATGCTGCAATCAAATGAACCAAAAGTTCATGTTTTATACGAAGAGATGATGGAATTGTATAAATATTTAATCAGCAAACTTGTGAAATCTGAAATATTAGCAAACCAAACAGAAGAATTGTTGGATGTTGATTTCTGTTCAACTGAAAACCAAAAAGATAACAGGCAATTGTTTATTGGATTTGCTGCTCGACAGGCTCTTAGAGTCCATGAGGATGATCTAAATGAAAATGCCATCACAGTTTTTTACTCAGATGTGAGGGAATTTTACTGTGCAGCCCTTGGCTACATGAAGAAAAGGTTTCCCATGAAGAATACAGTTTTAAGAGCTGCAAGATTTCTTGAGCCAAGAAAACGCCTGTTTGTATCTTTTGAAGAAATAATGGACATCCTCACTAACTTTCCTGGTATTATTGCAGACAGAGAGGTTGATAGTTTGCAGTGTGAGTACGAACTGTACCAAATATCAAGAAACACAGAGATTGGATTGACAGAAGAGCAAGATCAAAGTTCAGTAAGGATTGATAGCATATGGCAAAATATTTATAATCTTACCCATCCATCATCTGGCCAGAAAATGTACCCTCTTCTTTGCAAACTTTCAAAATACCTACTGCTGATTCCACACAGTAACGCGTATTGTGAAACCATATTTAACATGGTGAGAAAGGTACAAACAGAACTGAGGAATCAGTTAGGTAAAGACACCAAACAAGAAGTCTTCCTCAAGTGTTCATTATGAGTCTACAGGAATTAGAAATACGCTAGTTGGCATTTTGACAGCAAAAGTTAATTTATTTTCATCTGTCTCCTGTTACGAATGGAAGCACTGAGCTTGTTAAGAAAGCAGGTTCGATCACATACAAAACCTTAAAACAACGAAGAGAACAGAGAGAACAACAAACATGCTGAAGAGAGCACCTGAAGAGGAAGGGCATGCAGTTTGGAAACCTGAACTATAAACTTTAAGCTTGAATTAAACTGAGGAAATGGGCCTGTTCACTACAAAGATTGATTTATGCAATACTTGAGTTTTTGTTAATAGAAAATTTATATATATATTATTTGTCTTGTAGCATAACTCAATGCTTTAACAGTTAAAAATATAGTTATATGACATCACATTTAAGTCTACAAATGTGACTATGACAGTTTGTTTTAAAAAAAATATTGCAAAAGTTGGAAAAGGTGAGAATTTTTTTCCCCCCGTTAATTTAACGTTCTAGTAACATTTATTTATTGTTATTGATTTAATATATTTAACATATTGTTTCTATTAAATTATGTTTCAAAACGTATGTTCTCGTATATATTTCATTCAACCATTGAAGTTCAATAAAATATGTAAAGGCTGGAAATTGAAACTACAGAAATCCTATCAGGTGGATCAGAAACAGGGTGGTGGTATCCATTTAAAAACATAAGCAGTGGAGTGGCTTCTAAAGAGCCATTAACTATAACATTGTAGTGGTTTGTACAACAAAATTGATTTCTGATCTCCGTTGAATGGTTTACATAAAAATGTAAGTAGGAGAATTGGAATGTTTTCAACACAATGAGATAGCAGTAGTATATGATGCATGGGCCATTTATTTCATTAATTCCATTCTGTACATTCTACTTCTATTTTCATATTTTAATTTTATATATATATATATATATATATATATATATTCTGCACCATAAAAATAGGCGGAGCAAAATTGTGCTAATTATGGGGGTTTGGCAAAGTGGGCGGGGCTTTAGGGCAGGGGGTGTGGTTAAATATTTCATGCAGGTAATTGATAGCTGCAAAGTGTCCCTGGAAATTTTTTTCAAATGTTGGCAACTATGTATGACACATATTTGAAATCTGATGGAACACTTACAGTTTAGCACCCTAATCACACCTATATGCAATATCTGATTGTAATATTGTGTTGTGTCCACAAAGTTAAGTTTTATGCAAAAATAAAAGCTATCTCAAAAATACCTAAATTGGGAGACCAGCCTCGATACTGCTTTATACTTAGTGGAATACATGGTATGTTTGCTTATTTTATTTTAAAATTGTTGTGTCATAGATCCATTGCTCTCTTTCATGAGACCCTGATGTTTTATTCAATCTGCAGTGTGCAGCTTGTCTGGAATAGACCCCTATTGGACTGTTAAGGTCACATGTGTATAGAGACCATTTATAAAATCTCAAATTTGCAACATCACTTCTTACTAGGCAGTTCTATTATTGACCCCTATTGGACTGTTAAGGTCACATGTATATAGAGACCAATCATAAAATCTCATATTTGAACATCACTAGTTACTAGGCAGTTCTATTATTGACCTATATTGAACTGTTAAGGTCACATGTATATAGAGACCAATCATAAAATCTCATATTTGCAACATCACTAGTTACTAGGCAGTTCTATTACTAGGCAGTTCTATTATTGACCCCTATTGGACTGTTAAGGTCACATGTGTATAGAGACCAATCATAAAATCTCATATTTGCAACATCACTAGTTACTAGGTAGTTCTATTATTGACTGCCTAGTAACTAGTGATGTTGCAAACATGAGATTTTATGATTGGTCTCTATACACATGTGACCTTAACAGTCCAATAGGGGTCTATTCTACACAAGCTGCACACTGCAGATTGAATAAAACATCAGGGTCTCATGAAAGAGAGCAATGGATCTATGACACAACGTTTTTAAAATAAAGTAAGCAAACATACCATATATTCCACTAAGTATAAAGCAGTATCGAGGCTGGTCTCCCAATTTAGGTATTTTTGAGAGAGCTTTTAATTTTGCATAAAACTTAACTTTGTGGACACAACACAATATTACAATCAGATATTGCATATAGGTGTGATTAGGGTGCTAAACTGTAAGTGTTCCATCAGATTTCAAATATGTGTCATACATAGTAATTGTTATTAGGTGCTGTTTCACAAAGAAACTTTAATTGTACACACATGTGTTTAATCATGCCTCCAAGGGGGTGTGTTTTATCCTTTGTTCTAATTGGTTATTCATTGTATAAAGGTTTAGGAGATAGTAAGGTGCCTATATGCCTGAGGAAACGGCGATTTTATAGCCGAGAAACGCGTTGCATTAGGGGGCTACATGTCTATGGCCTACTATCACTTGAAGCTTTTTTTTTTTTTTTTTTTTAACCCCTTAATGACCAGACCATTTTTCAATTTTCTTACCCTTAATGACAAAGGCTATTTTTACATTTCTGCTGTGTTTGTGTTTAGCTGTAATTTTCCTCTTACTCATTTACTGTACCCACACATATTATATACCGTTTTTCTCGCCATTAAATGGACTTTCTAAAGATACCATTATTTTCATCATATCTTATAATTTCCTATAAAAAAAATATAAAATATGAGGAAAAAATTGAAAAAAACACACTTTTTCTAACTTTGACCCCCAAAATCTGTTACACATCTACAATCACCAAAAAACACCCATGCTAAATAGTTTCTAAATTTTGTCCTGAGTTTAGAAATACCCAATGTTTACATGTTCTTTACTTTTTTTGCAATTTATAGGGCCATAAATACAAGTAGCACTTTGCTATTTCCAAACCCCTTTTTTTCAAAATTAGCGCTAGTTACATTGGAACCCTGATATCTGTCAGGAATCCCTGAATATCCCTTGACATGTATATATTTTGTTTTAGAAGACAACCCAAAGTATTGATCTAGGCCCATTTTGGTATATTTCATGCCACCATTTCACCGCCAAATGTCATCAAATAAAAAAAAAAGTTCACTTTTTCACAAATTTTGTCACAAACTTTAGGTTTCCCACTGAAATTATTTACAAACAGCTTTTGCAATTAAGGCACAAATGGTTGTAAATGCTTCTTTGGGATCCCCTTTGTTCAGAAATAGCAGATTTATATGGCTTTGGGGTTGCTTTTTGGTAATAAGAAGGCCGCTAAATGCTGCTGCGCACCACACGTAAATTATGCCCAGCAGTGAAGGGGTTAATTAGGTCGGTTGTAGGGAGCTTGCATGGTTAATTTTAGCTTTAGGGTAGTGTAGTAGACAACCCCAAGTATTGATCTAGGCCCATTTTGATATATTTTATGCCACTATTTCACCGCCAAATGCGAGCAAACAATTAAAAAAAAATTCATTTTTCACAATTTTAGGTTTCTTACTGAAAGTATTTACAAACAGCTTGTGCTATTATGGCACAAATTGTTGTAAAAGCTTCTTTGGGATCCCCTTTGTTCAGAAATAGCAGACATATATGGCTTTGGCATTGCTTTTTGGTAATTAGAAGGCCGCTAAATGCTTAAAAGGTTCTTCAAGTGGTGGTGCCTTCTGTTTAGGTTCTCCTACCTTTTGTTTCCCTCCCTGTTCATTCTGTGTCCTCTAGCTTGGGTATTGGTTCCCCCTAGTAATTGGAATGATGTTGTGGACTCTCCATATCATAGAAAAGAAAAAGGTACGTCTATTGTCATTAACTGGTTGTTAATGCATGACGTACCTGGTACGTCAGTTGTCATTAAGGGGTTAAACATTTTTATTGAGGAACTGCATAGTACAAATAGCAAACATACATAAGAATGTACATTGGTGATAATACAGATGTTATATAATAAACAGATATTCATTAAGTATTTAGAGAGTCCTCTGTTTTTGTTTATGATTTCTGCCCCTTGTAATACAATTCAGGTCGCTCTTGGACCTTACCATTTAAATTAAAGTAATGTTAGGGGCCATTATGTAACAAAATAAAGAAAGCAGTATCAACGAAAATAAAAAAACAAAAAACAAAAAGATAAACCTAGCACACAAATAGTTAAACATTAGGGGAGAAAGACATGGACTAAACCTTCAGGTATCATTCTGAAGAAGACTAGGAAATGCACACTCTATGTTTTGTGTTTTACAGGGGGACAACACAGCACTGAACATGGCTAGGAAATTATTGCTCCAAATATTCCAACTCTGACCATTAAAATTATTAATAGTACTTAGTGACTTAAATATGACAACCGAGTTTGCATAATACATGAGTAACAAATGCCCCACAGGAAGGACTTGTGATTAAGGATTGTTGTCTACATGGTGATACATATAATCCAATAAGATTTACATAAAAACCCACATCTCCTTATTAAAATTAAAGTATGTCCTACTTCGCCCATGGCCTTGGCCGCAGGCCACTAAGCAAGCTTAAATTATGACATGTTGTGGGTATTTACAAAGTTGTCCTGGAGTATGCTTCTATTGTTTAAAATGTTCCACCGGTGGCGAACCACTTACCCTCAGTAGAAACAAACAAACAAGAAAGGTATTATTAGGACAATAACAATGTCTGCAGGACTAATGTCAATAACATAGTATCATGAATAGCAAAATTGATGTAGTAATGTTCTGATACAATCCTGTAGGGTCATGTAATGTGTCATAGCTGCCACTTATATTTTAAATTAAACACATACCTGTTAATAAACAAATGACTAAAATATAAATAACAGTGCAACTGGGTTAAATATTAATACTTTACAAGCTGAAGTTCAGAGTTATGTTTAGCCCCAAGGCTTAGTTTACCCATTTGAGATTACCCCAACAGGATCGCATGAGTCCCCAAACAAACCGTGAGAAGAATGGCTCCGGAGAAGAGAAAAAGTTTTATGTGTAGCCAACAAATTCATACACCATGCGGAGATCACTCTGCATCATTTGGGATGCCTCTGAGGATTGATGACATTGAGCATAGATGCAAAACATAGCCGCCAATTCAGCTGTGGCCTCCCGAGGGCCCCCCCAGAAACCCTCCGCAGTCGCCATCAGTAGACTGTGTCCTCTCATCCACTGGAGCCCGCTTGACCTCCCGGGTGAGTCCAAAGTCTTATACCTTGTTGAGCTCTTCTGCTCCGATATTGTTGCGCGTGGGCTATTTGCTACCTCTAGTGTCAGCATAGCCTGTCGCGGTTCACAGAGTAAGATACATTCAGCGGGCTCCTCTTGTGTGCTGGATATATCTAGGGAGAACTCCTCCGTGTTATTAGCAGTTGCAGGTGTGAAGCGCTTCATAAGGATGTCATATGGAGCGTTATCAATTAGTTGCTGGCACAGTAATTAAAGTTTACGCCATCATGCTTGAAAGTGATCATACTTGTCTGGTTCTCCCGTGGTAGCCATCTTAACTACGCAGTACTTAATCCCGTGTGTTGTTTTGCTTCAAATTCTAGTGATGCAATTGTACAAATCCAAAAGGTAGTATATTCATAGAACTCAATGTGTTATTTCTGAAAAAGTCAGTAAGGCAGATACCTGCTGCCAGCACTGAAAACCCAGTGGAGCCGGGTGAGGTCGTTACCTACTGATAGGCCGCCGCCTTAGGTCTTGATCGCCCAAACTATAGCTCTGATATCATAAAAACAGCAAACAAAGGGTATGATATAGCCACCGCAACTCCAGTGACTGTTATATGTTAAGATATTTAGATGGTTTAGTTGTAGAGTGCTCTTAAATCGGCGGATTATAGAGAGTTCCTTCAGAGCTTATAGTAGATGCGTCCTATCAGGTACGCTGCTCGGACACGCCCCCCAAAGCTTTTGTTTTTATGTGAGTTTTAATAAACCTTGTGTTTTACATAAGCCAAGTGTTAGCACCTTATTTTTATCCCTATCGCTCTTTGGGGTGAACGGCATTCAGTACTCCATCTGGGTACTGCATCTGGTGTTCCTGAGTGTCACCTGCTGCCTGGGTTAGCTGATACACCCCGAGTTATTAGCCTGCTACCGCAAGCACACAAGGGTGCTTCAGCTAAATGTGAGTATCCATTTGGCTTTCTCTTCAGTGTGGGATTTGTTACCCTTATCCTTATCCAGTCCATCCTGAAGAAAAGACAAAATCCGGGGAATCCTCACCCGGCTCCAGGAGAACCCCTTAGATTAACACCAAGAAAGATTTGTTGCATCTCTGATCTACACATGAGGCGCCCATTTGTCTTTTGTATCCATGTCTAGAGCCTGATCGAGAGTGATCTGCAAGAAGGAGAGCAGCCTTGTATCTGGAAATTATGGACTAACCGTTTTGTGAGATAAGAATATCTCTGACCTGTCCTCTCATATGTTGGACTTGTACTGTAGTTGCAATATTTTATATTACTTTTTATGCATTTGCGATTGATCTGATGCATTTGTGATTGATTATATGTTATTTATTTTATTTGTTTTAATTTATTTTGTGTTTTTTTTTACTTTTAGATGGTCATATATTCATTTATGTAGTAGAGAGCGCCCCCTAGCTTGGTTAATTTTTTTTTTTGGACTGGATAAGGGTTTATCGGTCAGTACTCTAAAGGGTCAGTTTTCTGCGGTATCTATCCTTTTGCACAAACGTCCGACAGACCTACCAGATGTTCAAGCTTTTGTACAGGCCCTGGTTAGAATCAGGCCTGTGTTTAAACCTATTGTCTCGTGGAGTCTTAATTTAGTTCTTAAAGTTTTGCAGCATGCTCCGTTTGAGCCAATGTATGTTGTTGATATAGAATTGTTATCTTGGAAAGTTTTGCTTCTTGTTGCCATTTATTCCCCTCACAGAGTTTCTGAGCTCTCAGCTTTTCCATTAATCAGGAAATTGTTGTTCCTTCTTTTTGTCCTAATCCTTCTTCTCAAAAGGAACGTTTTTGTATAACTTGGATGTTGTGCATGCTCTAAAATTTTACCTACAAGCTACTTAAGATTTTAGGCAATCTTCTGCCCTGTTTGTTGTTTTCTCTGGAAAGCAAAAGGGTCAGAAGGCTACTTCCACAACTCTGTTTCTCTGCTTGAGAAGTTTGATTAGTTTGGCCTATGAGACTGCTGGACAGCAGCCTCCTGAGAGAATTACGGCTCATTCTACTAGGGCTGTCTCCTCTTCTTGGGCTTTCAAAAATGAAGCTTCTGTGTGAACAGATTTGCAAGGCGACAACATGGTTCTCTTTACATAGTTTTTCAAAATTCTACAAATTTGATACTTTTGCCTCGGAAGAGGCTTCTTTTGGGAGAAAGGTTCTTCAAGTGGTGGTGCCTTCTGTTTAGGTTCTCCTACCTTTTGTTTCCCTCCCTGTTCATTCTGTGTCCTCTAGCTTGGGTATTGGTTCCCCCTAGTAATTGGAATGATGTTGTGGACTCTCCATATCATAGAAAAGAAAATGTATGCTTACCTGATACATTTCTTTCTTTCCAGACATGGAGAGTCCATGACCCCACCCTCTTTTATAATTTTAATTTGGCAGGTTTTTTTTAGTAAACCTCAGGCACCTTTTCACCCTTATGTTTTTTCCTTTTTCCATTTCCTTCGGCTGAATGACTGGGGTTATGGTTAAGGCAGTTACACTTAACAGCTTTGCTGGGGTGCTTTTTGCCTCCTCCTGCTGGCCAGGAGTTGAATATCCCATTAGTAATTGGAATGAGGTTGTGGACTCTCCATGTCTGGAAAGAAATAATTTTATCAGGTAAGCATAAATTTTGTTATTGCTAGTATATAAAAAAACGTGAAAGGCTGGTGCTGCAATGCAGTAACTTAAAGTGTGATAGGATAATAAGCTTTTAGTACTATAACAATCTAGTTATTAAAGGGACAGTCAACACCAGATTTTTTGTTGTTTAAAAAGAGAGATAATCCCTTTATTACCTATTCCCCAGTTTTGCATAACCAACACTGTTATAGAAATACACTTTTTACCTCTGTGATTATCTTGTATCTAAGCTTCTGCAAACTTCCCCCTTATTTCAGTTCTTTTGACAGACTTGTATTTTAGCCAATCAGTGCTCACTCCAGGGTAACTTCACGTGCATGAGCTCAATGTTATCTATATGAAACACATGAACTAATGCCCTCTAGTGGTCAAAATGCATTCAGATTAGAGGCAGTCTTCAAGGTCTAAGAAATTAGCATATAAATCTCCTAGAATACCAAGAGAACAAAGAAAAATTGGTGATAAAAGTAAATTGGAAAGTTGTTTGAAATTACATTCCCTATTTAAATCATAAAAGTTTCTTATGGACTTGACTGTCCCTTTAAAGGTATGAATCCTAAGTATTGGAGAACTTGTACTATTTGTCTAGGTGTGACTAATAAACGGTATTTGCTACACTTTCATTATAATAAATTCATTTCTAATGTTTATGCATTCCTTATGATAAACAAGGGGAAAATGCGGAATTTTACATTGCAGTGCAATTCTAGGATTGTGGAACAACATTAAACAAACAAGATGTATTCAATCTAGCTTACTATAATAAACTCACTAAACTGTGATATTCCTAGCTAGTGAAACAGTGTAGCCTGGCATTTTAATGAATTTGCTATTTATTCTAGTTTATAGGAGGCAGTAAATTCTTTGGGTTAGTAGGCGGTTTATGATAAGCCACTATCCAGATGTCATCCATCTTGTATGTATCCATTATGGTGATTATTAAAGATTCTGGTGGTGACCACTTGTTAGTTATGTCCTCCCAGAGCCCCACCCCCCACAAACCCCCGTAAGGCCACAACCTGCTGCGAATGTACTCCCCTCTGTAAGGACTCGCCTGGTGCGTTAAAGATTTCTCGAGTCTTAGGTGATGTGTTTGATGTTTTTTTCTGTGGTAAGATTACCACAGGAAGACTGCCCGACCCTTCCAGAGCCTCCATGCCGTGCGCTGATCCATGTGGTAGAGTGATGCTAGGCTCTGAGTGCCGAGGTTCCTCCTGTTGATGACTGGTGGTAATGAATGTGGCTCCGGGTGATTCAACAGTATCTTTGGTTACTGCAATCTTGTTGTAGCAGTGATACAGCAGGAAATCCATTGGAGCTTTGTCAATAAGCGCTGGCACAGTACTTCGAAGTTATGCCAATGATTTTCTAAGTTATTTAGATGAGTTGTGCTTTCCGTGGCGGCCATTTTGACTGTGGTAAAATAGTGGCATATTAAGTTGATTCCTCTTTCGTTGTTTTGCCTTCTTCTTTTGACATGTAATTGTCTTTTTTTTTTTTAATAAGCAAAGTTCTTGATGGTTCAAGCAAGTTTATTGATGTGGTTAGTTGTGGCTGAACACCTTGGGTTACCGAGGGGATGGCACTGCCCATTAAGACATGCCGCTCTAGGCCCTTAATGTCTGTGTCAATCTCCAGTATCAATAATACAGCTTTTGTCTGGGTGTTTACAGCTCTCCTTAGGGATGGAGTAATCTAGCAAGCAGGATATTTTTTGCTGTGGTATTTCTCCTATAATCGGCGGTTTATTTGAGAATCTACTGGAGCTCTGAAAAGTGCGACCGCATCGGATCGCCATGCAGACACGTCCCTTTCAATTTTTAGCACCAATATGCTTTGTTCTCTTGGTATTCTTAGTTGAAAGTTAAACCTAGGAGGTTCATATGCTAATTTGCTAGCCCTTGAAGGCCACCTCTAATCTGAATGTATTTTGACAGTTTTTCACCACTAGAGGGCATTAGTTCATGTGTTTCATATAGAAAACATTGAGCTCACATACCTGAAGTTACCTAGGAGTGAGCACTGATTGGCTAAAATGCAAGTTTGTCAAATGAACTGAAATAAGGGGGCAGTCTGCAGAGGATTAGATACAAGGTAATCACAGAGGTAAAAAGTGTATTTATATAACTATGTTGGATATGCAAAACTGGGGAATGGGTAATAAAGGGATTATCTATCTTTTTAAACAAAAAAAATCTGGTGTTGACTGTCCCTTTAACAGGGGCAATAAAGTCTCTATGAATCCAACATTTCAAACAAAGTTTAGGCAAAAAAACTTGACCACAGCATTAGAAAACCCAGAAAGACCCACACTTAGGGACTGATTCTATCATTTGTCAGTCTAGACATAGTTTTCTACGCCAACACTATAAAATTCTATAAAAAGGGACTGCCTTTAGCAGTGGCGAGATTTCTTCCATAGAAATAATGAGCGCTCTCTGTTAGGTAGAAGTTCACAATAAAGCACAGAGGGAGACATCGGCGTATGTTTAAACTTTCATATTATACCTACTACAAATCAGATTACTCTGATTTAGAGCACTGCATCCTAAATTTTCTGTAATTTTCATATTCATAGGTTATTCCTTTCAGAGTAGTTCATTTTTTTGAGTATTTTGATAAAAGCTTGCCAACTTTCACAGTGCATCTGTAGGGCAAAAATGTTTACAGAATTACACTGGGATTTAAGAGAAAATGTCATATACGCCCATGGAACGCTCATATACAGCCCATTTTACCCAAAAAGAACAATTATGCTTTGTATTTTAAACTTTTAAGTATGAATTTCTTGTTTGGTGTTGCACATCCAGTGTAGTTAAATTATGATTTACACTGAACATAATTAATACAATTTATTCCAGTGTAATTTACCTACAAATTTTACATTTTTTGATAAAATGATTTTTGGTGAACAAATTTGATGCACCTTAACAATACATTTTTTTCGGCATATTTTCGTGTGAATTGTTCAATTATTCCTTTTTCATGTTTTTTAAATTACAAATGTAATTGTGCATTTTTGTAATGTATGCATCTCCTCCCCATACGAAAATGCTGCATACCCCAATTAGCAAGACGCGCTGTTTTAAGGGTAAAAAGGCTTTATAGGATTCAATGTAGCACAAAAAGTAGGAAAAAAAAAACATTGAATATCACAACCACATTAACGTGTTCCCCCATAGATTTCAATGGAGCACAAAAAGTAGAAAAAAAATCACCCTTACGCGCAAACCCGATCACATTTAACCAAGTCTGCATGAAAATTCATATTTCAGATTCCAATGTTCTTCACATAGAAGAATATGTTCTATTTATTAATAAATAAATTTGTCTATGTATGTGTATATATATACTGTATATATATATATTTATATATATATATATATATATATATATATATATATATTCCTGGACAAACGGATGCACTCTCAGGTCTTTTAGTGAAGAAAAATTAACAATCTTTAATGGAACGTTTTCAGGGACTTCCCCCCCATCATCAGCATAAACATAAAGTGCAATAAAAAAGCATATATACAAATTAAGGCCTAGATTTAGAGTTCGGCGGTAGCCGTCAAAACCAGCGTTAGAGGCTCCTAACGCTGGTTTTGGGCGCCCGCTGGTATTTGGAGTCAGTGATTAAAGGGTCTAACGCTCACTTTTCAGCCGCGACTTTTCCATACCGCAGATCCCCCTACGCCATTTGCGTAGCCTATCTTTTCAATGGGATCTTTCTAACGCTGGTATTTAGAGTCGTTTCTGCAGTGAGCGTTAGAGCTCTAACGACAAGATTCCAGCCGCCTGAAAAAAGCAGGAGTTAAGAGCTTTCTGGCTAACGCCGGTTTATAAAGCTCTTAACTACTGTACCCTAAAGTACACTAACACCCATAAACTACCTATGTACCCCTAAACCGAGGTCCCCCCACATCGCCGCCACTCGATTAAAATTTTTAACCCCTAATCTGCCGACCGCCACCTACGTTATACTTATGTACCCCTAATCTGCTGCCCCTAACCCCGCCGACCCCTATATTATATTTATTAACCCCTAACTTGCCCCCCACAACGTCGCCGCAAGCTACTTAATATAATTAACCCCTAATCTTCCGACCGCAAATCGCCGCCACCTACGTTATCCCTATGTACCCCTAATCTGCTGCCCCTAACATCGCCGACCCCTATGTTATATTTATTAACCCCTAATCTGCCCCCCACAACGTCGCCTCCACCTGCCTACACTTATTAACCCCTAATCTGCCGAGCGGACCTGAGCGCTACTATAATAAATGTATTAACCCCTAATCCGCCTCACTAACCCTATCATAAATAGTATTAACCCCTAATCTGCCCTCCCTAACATCGCCGACACCTACCTTCAATTATTAACCCCTAATCTGCCGACCGGAGCTCACCGCTATTCTAATAAATGTATTAACCCCTAAAGCTAAGTCTAACCCTAACACTAACACCCCCCTAACTTAAATATAATTTACATCTAACGAAATAAATTAACTCTTATTAAATAACTTATTCCTATTTAAAGCTAAATACTTACCTGTAAAATAAATCATAATATAGCTACAATATAAATTACATTTATATTATAGCTATTTTAGGATTAATATTTATTTTACAGGCAACTTTGTATTTATTTTAACCAGGTACAATAGCTATTAAATAGTTAAGAACTATTTAATAGTTACCTAGTTAAAATAATAACAAAATTACCTGTAAAATAAGTCCTAACCTAAGTTATAATTAAACCTAACACTACCCTATCAATAAAATAATTAAATAAACTACCTACAATTACCTACAATTAACCTAACACTACACTATCAATAAATTAATTAAACACAATTGCTACAAATAAATACAATTAAATAAACTATCTAAAGTACAAAAAATAAAAAAGAACTAAGTTACAGAAAATAAAAAAATATTTACAAACATAAGAAAAATATTACAACAATTTTAAACTAATTACACCTACTCTAAGCCCCCTAATAAAATAACAAAGACCCCCAAAATAAAAAATTCCCTACCCTATTCTAAAATACAAAAATTACAAGCTCTTTTACCTTACCAGCCCTGAACAGGGCCCTTTGCGGGGCATGCCCCAAGAAGTTCAGCTCTTTTGCCTGTAAAAGAAAACATACAATACCCCCCCCCCAACATTACAACCCACCACCCACATACCCCTAATCTAACCCAAACCCCCCTTAAATAAACCTAACACTAATCCCCTGAAGATCTTCCTACTTTGTCTTCACCATACCAGGTTCACCGATCCGTCCTGGCTCCAAGATCTTCATCCAACCCAAGCGGGGGTTGGCGATCCATAATCCGGTGCTGAAGAGGTCCAGAAGAGGCTCCAAAGTCTTCATCCTATCCGGCAAGAAGAGGACATCCGGACCGGCAAACATCTTCTCCAAGCCGCATCTTCTATCTTCTTCCATCCGGTGCGGAGCGGGTCCATCTTGAAGCAGGCGACGCGGATCCATCCTCTTCTTCCGATGTCTCCCGACGAATGACGGTTCCTTTAAGGGACGTCATCCAAGATGGCGTCCCTCGAATTCCGATTGGCTGATAGGATTCTATCAGCCAATCGGAATTAAGGTAGGAATTTTCTGATTGGCTGATGGAATCAGCCAATCAGAATCTAGTTCAATCCGATTGGCCGATCCAATCAGCCAATCAGATTGAGCTCGCATTCTATTGGCTGTTCCGATCAGCCAATCAGGACGGATCGGTGAACCTGGTATGGTGAAGACAAGGTAGGAAGATCTTCAGGGGATTAGTGTTAGGTTTATTTAAGGGGGGTTTGGGTTAGATTAGGGGTATGTGGGTGGTGGGTTGTAATGTTGGGGGGGGTATTGTATGTTTTCTTTTACAGGCAAAAGAGCTGAACTTCTTGGGGCATGCCCCGCAAAGGGCCCTGTTCAGGGCTGGTAAGGTAAAAGAGCTTGTAATTTTTGTATTTTAGAATAGGGTAGGGAATTTTTTATTTTGGGGGTCTTTGTTATTTTATTAGGGGGCTTAGAGTAGGTGTAATTAGTTTAAAATTGTTGTAATATTTTTCTTATGTTTGTAAATATTTTTTTATTTTCTGTAACTTAGTTCTTTTTTATTTTTTGTACTTTAGATAGTTTATTTAATTGTATTTATTTGTAGCAATTGTGTTTAATTAATTTATTGATAGTGTAGTGTTAGGTTAATTGTAGGTAATTGTAGGTAGTTTATTTAATTATTTTATTGATAGGGTAGTGTTAGGTTTAATTATATCTTAGGTTAGGATTTATTTTACAGGTAAATTTGTTATTATTTTAACTAGGTAACTATTAAATAGTTCTTAACTATTTAATAGCTATTGTACCTGGTTAAAATAAATACAAAGTTGCCTGTAAAATAAATATTAATCCTAAAATAGCTATAATATAATTATAATTTATATTGTAGCTATATTAGGATTTATTTTACAGGTAAGTATTTAGCTTTAAATAGGAATACGTTATTTAATAAGAGTTAATTTATTTCGTTAGATGTAAATTATATTTAAGTTAGGGGGGTGTTAGTGTTAGGGTTAGACTTAGCTTTAGGGGTTAATACATTTATTAGAATAGCGGTGAGCTCCGGTCGGCAGATTAGGGGTTAATAATTGAAGGTAGGTGTCGGCGATGTTAGGGAGGGCAGATTAGGGGTTAATACTATTTATGATAGGGTTAGTGAGGCGGATTAGGGGTTAATACATTTATTATAGTAGCGCTCAGGTCCGCTCGGCAGATTAGGGGTTAATAAGTGTAGGTAGGTGTCGGCGACGTTGTGGGGGGCAGATTAGGGGTTAATAAATATAACATAGGGGTCGGCGGTGTTAGGGCAGCAGATTAGGGGTACATAGGGATAACGTAGGTGGCGGCGGTTTACGGAGCGGCAGATTAGGGGTTAAAAGTGTAATGCAGGGGTCAGCGATAGCGGGGGCGGCAGATTAGGGGTTAATAAGTGTAAGGTTAGGGGTGTTTAGACTCGGGGTACATGTTAGAGTGTTAGGTGCAGACGTAGGAAGTGTTTCCCCATAGGAAACAATGGGGCTGCGTTAGGAGCTGAACGCTGCTTTTTTGCAGGTGTTAGGTTTTTTTTCAGCTCAAACAGCCCCATTGTTTCCTATGGGAGAATCGTGCACGAGCACGTTTTTGAGGCCGGCCGCGTCCGTAAGCAACTCTGGTATCGAGAGTTGCATTTGCGGTAAAAATGCTCTACGCTCCTTTTTTGGAGCCTAACGCAGCATTTGTTTGAACTCTCGATACCAGAGTTAAATTTATGGTGCGGCCAGAAAAAAACCCGCGGAGCGTTAACAGCCCTTTTACCGCCGAACTCTAAATCTAGGCCAAAGTGATTAAACAATGACAAATACCTGTGCAACTTAATGTGCTGTCAGTGAAGTGGCGCCAAACAGTGTGTGTGGAACGCATATCCTGCGTTCCCCT